>NC_057814.1:428064645-428066953 GCF_018294505.1 Triticum aestivum | reverse complement strand
ACAGCGCTTCACGAACGTTCGCCTCAAGATCCCAAAGGTGTCGGACGAGGCCATCATTTCGGCGTTCTCTGATGGCGTCCGGTATGTAAAGATGAAGGAGGAGCTCGCCATACACGAGGACATGTGTTCGCCTCTGGAGATGTTCAACATGGCAACCAGGTGCGTGAGGGCATAGGAAGGTTGCCTCTCCCTCTCGGAGCTTCCGGAGGTCGATCCTCAAGACAAGAAGGCCAAGGCTAAGGAAGTAAAGCGTAAGGGCCCTACCATGCTAGCCGTGGAGCCCGAGATGACGCGCGGGCGTGACCACGATGAGCCTCTCAAGGGCAGCCGCCCATTCTGCGTCTTCCACAATGTCCACAGCCACAACACCAATGACTGTCAGGAGCTCATGGCAATCCGCGACGGGCCCCTTGGCCGCCATACCGAGCGCAACGATCGCGGCTACGGACGTGGAAGAGGCCGCCGTGGAGGCCGCTGGGACAACCGCGACCCCCGCCAGGATTGGCGCGACCAGCCCCGTGAGGACCGCTGGCATGGCCAGCCTTGTGATGGCCCTTGACAGGACCAACCTCGTGAGGACCGCCCTCAGGGCAATGCCGGACTCCTTCCATTGTCGCCATCGCCAAGGAGAAACGATGACAACCGCCAAGACGATGGGGCCGGGGGCTTCCAAGAGCCACGTGCGATCGCCTGCATCCTGGGTGGTGCTAAGGCTCCCGCCTCTTATCGCATCTTCAAGTAGTTCGCTCGTGAGGTGAACGCGGCCTTTCCCAAGCTTGAGGCGTCGCGTCCCCTCACGTGGTCTAAGAACGCCATCACCTTCGACTCCATGGACCAGCTCAAGTGCTCAGCCATCGCTGGCACCCTCCTGATGCTCTACAGGACAACCATCAGCAACATCCTCGTCACCAAAACCCTCATCGACGGTGGTGCGGGGCTCGACATTCTTTCTATTGAGACGTTTGAGATGCATGTGCCCCACGACCAGCTTCTGCCTACGAAGCCTTTCTCAGGGGTCATCGACGGCTCCACCGTTCCCATAGGGCAGATTCACCTCCCTGTCACCTTTGGCAAGTGCGAAAACTACCACACCAAGCTCATCGACTTTGACGTCGCCCACATCCGCCTCCCGTACAATGCCATCCTCGGGTATCCGGCCCTTGTCAAGTTCATGGCAGCAACTCACCACGGCTACAATGTCCTCAAGACCCCAGGAAGTGGCGGTATCATCACAGTCGCATGCGATGAAAAGGATACACTGTCCTCCCTTGAGCGCGCGTACCAGGCTGCGGCAATCGAGAAATCAGATGGCGAGGGTGCCACCCCGCCTCCCGAGGCGATCCCCAAGAAGAAGAAGCTCCTCCTCAAGGGATGTCAGGAGGCTGGGGTGTCAGCCGATCGTGCCTCAGGCCCCGCGCCCACTATTGGAGCGCCTTTCCCTCTTGCATACGAAGGCGCGCCCGATGCCCCTCTCAGGACGGGCTCGGGGGCTCTCATCTGGAGGGCCTCTGACCTAACCCGCATTATGAGGGAGGCGTACGGGAACTGTTGGGGATATTACCACTGGGCGTAAACTGTCCAAGAGAGGCCGGGTTAACTTCATAAGTAGTTTGTCTGTATCTGAAGCCCATGAAGACTGGCGGTGATGCTTCATGAAGGCCCAGGGCCCAAAGCCGGTTTAAGGCCTATAGACATAAACCGGCATTGAGATGTAAACTTCTGTTGTAAGATAGAAGTAGCAGAGACCGAGCCGGACACGATTATGAGCCAGCCTCGGAGTCTGTAAACCGACGGGCGTCAACCCATGTATATAAGGGGACGACCCGGCGGCGGTTCAGGGAGAACAGACAACAACTCGAGACTCAGGCAAAGCGTATTCGCTCCCTGGTCATCGAACCCCATCAATTCCATCACAACTAGACGTAGGCTTTTACCTTCATCGTAAGGGGCCGAACTAGTATAAAACTCTCTTGCGTCCCTTGTCCGCTTTAACCCCTTTAAGCTAACCCGTAGCGATGGCTCCACGACTAAGTCCTTTCTCTAGGACATCTGCCATGACAAAACCACGACAGTTGGCGCCCACCGTGGGGCTATCGCACGATGGTTTCAAGTTCTTGGAGGGCAACTTCGAAGGACTCAAGGGTTACGCTGTGGGCCGGATGACCAAGAGTCGTCGCGGCAAGCTCTACATCGACGATGCAGGCTGGGGCCCCGAGGCCGGCTCAATCGAGTACGGGTACCGGGTCCCCTTTGGTGGCATACACATTTTCATTGGCAAGATCGGCGAACCAGGCCCTGAGCCGGACAT
>NC_057814.1:428061808-428063899 GCF_018294505.1 Triticum aestivum | reverse complement strand
CCACGTTTGGTGGATCCGCCTCGTTAGAACAACATTGTGGTACCTCATGTCCCCACGCCACCGGGTCATTATTCTAACCCAATGGACAACACTGTCGCTGCTGCTTCATGGCTGGCGGCCATCCCGATCGAAGGCGATTCTCCAGCAGCGGTCGAGACGCGTCGGGTTAAGGAGCTTCTTCAGACAGCCTTGGTTCAATAGGAGGCTTATTCATATAGTCGCGATCGGATTCATTCCACTCCGCGTTCAAGCCGGAGTTACAGCAGGCGTATGGATGAACCGGCAGTATCAAGCAATGCGCGGAACCATGATCCGCCCCGTGGGCATAACCCGGCGGGTGGTGCTGGTGATGCTCAGGAGGTGGTAGACTGGGCTCGGGCACCCAGAGAGGCCGAGTTAGCGGCGCAACCCGAGGCCCGTCAGCTTACTCCGGTTCGTCCAACCACATCGGTGGAACCAGGAGTTACCTCTAGTTCCTTGGGAGTGCCATATCTTGTCCCAGTGTTGCGCAATGTGCGCCTACCCAAGGATTTCAAGGGCCCTTTCAAGGTGCCGAATTACACCGCCGATTTATCCCCTGAAACATGGGTCGAAAGCTATGAGATGGCCATGGAGATGCTGGACGTGGATGATGCAGCATGTGCGAAGTACTTCACCATGATGCTAGAAGGAACGGCCCGCACTTGGCTAAAAAGCTTACCGGCTAATTCTATCAGGTCATGGGCCGAGTTGAAAGCTCGGTTTATTCAGAATTTCAAGGATACATGCAAGCAGCCCATGTCAATTGTGGACTTAGCTGCCTGTGTCCAGGAGGAAGGAGAGTCAACAACCCATTGGGTGCGCCGGGTTTCGGAGATTTTGCATTCATCAAACCGCATCAACGCTGACACTGTAGTTTTAACATTGGAAGGCAAGTGCCGGTTTGAACCCTTGAAGTTGAAGTTGGGACGGCTCAAACGTCATTGTAATGACATGGGAACCCTCATGGCTGCACTGGTGAAGTATGCCGACTCTGATAGTACCAAGGATCCCGAGTCTGATGATGATAAGACAGGGAAGGGAAAGAAGAGCGGGCAACGCCAAGGGGCAGCACCACAACCCGGCGGGTCATGGAAACGGCGGCAAGCGTAAAGCGGACCATGGTTTAGACTTTGTGGCTAACACTAATACACACGACAAGGGCCAGCGGCGTCAGGGTAAACCGCCCCTGCGTAGTGGAATGCCGAATCCTAATCCGGACCGTTTGTCGTATCTGTTGAACCAGCCCTGTCCAAAGCATGGGACGAAGGAGGAACCGTCCACACACCTCTGGAAAGATTGTTACATCATGCAAGAGTTCAAAAATTCTGATTCTTTCCGGTATGATCATGGATCAGGAGGCGGTTCGGGCTCTGGCTCTCATGGGCAGGGTTATGGCAGAGGAATTTCCGGTTCAGGATTCTATGGCAATCAGGGTAGACATAACAATCAAAGTAATCAAGGTAACCAAGGTGGCTATAATCATCAGGGCAATCAGCAGCAGCAGCAGCAGTCGGGTTACCAGAGCAACCCGAAGCAGTTGAATAGCGGACAGTATCATGTCTTCACCACTAGCTTGGAGAAGCGCGGTCAGAAGCTTCATAAAAGGGTGGTGAATGCCGTTGAACCGGCGGTGCTCCGTTATTTGCATTGGTCCGAGCAGCCCATTGTGTGGAGTAGAGAAGATCATCCACCCCGGGTTGACAATCCGGGTCATCTGGCTCTGGTAGTGGCACCTCAGGTGGGAGGTTATAAGTTCACTAAGGTACTCATGGATGGAGGGAGTAGTATCAATATCCTATATTATGAAACTTTCCGTCGCATGGGGCTAACAGATAAAAATCTTAAACCATCCAATATGGTGTTCCATGGTGTGGTGCCTGGTAAGTCGGCATATCCCGTTGGTAAGATAGCTCTGGAGGTGGCTTTTGGAGATGAGCATGACTCAAGATCAGAAACCTTGACCTTTGAAGTGGTGAAAATCAGAAGCTCGTATCACGCCCTATTTGGACGGCCAGCTTATGCTAAGTTTATGGCACGGCCTTGTTATGTCTATCTACAGCTCAAGATGCC
>NC_057814.1:428057916-428061784 GCF_018294505.1 Triticum aestivum | reverse complement strand
GGTCACAAGGGAACTATAACCGTGCATGGAAGCCGCAAGATTGCTCTGGAGTGTGAGGAAGGTGATGCGGCTTATGCTGAGTCGGTTTGTGCAACAGAAGAGTTGAAGTTTTACAAGGACAATGTTGATCCGGCATATATGACTTCGCTGAAGAAACCAACTACGGAGCATGATCCGGCCCTGAAGTTTAAATCGGCTGATGAGACTAAACTTGTTGACTTCGTACCTAGCGATTCGTCTAAGCAGTTCAGCATCAGCGCTAACTTGGATCTGAAATAGGAAAGCGCGCTCATCGAGTTCATCCGTGAGAATTGGAACATCTTTGCATGGAAGCCTTCTGACATGCCTGGTGTACCGAGAGAACTCGCTGAGCACACTCTGAATGTTGATCCTAAGTTTAAACCGGTCCCTACAAAAAATACACTTCCGTGATGATACGTGTTTGTCACAGTAGGTCGCATTTTCTGTCATGCATGTACATCCATGACAAATTTATGACAGAATCAATATAGTCATACATGTGTTGTCGTAGAAGTGTTCCATGACATTGCCAAAATTATCATCACGGAAGTGTCCACTTCCATGACGATAAATCGCGGGTCACAGAAGTGCTTTCGTCAAGGGTGACCGACACGTGGCATCCACTGTAACGGAACGCCGTTAAGCTATCGGGTCGGATTTTGGATCCGATAACCCGTTAACAGCCACGACCAATGCCGATTTTCCACGTGTAAAATTCTCATTGGCTGACGAATCCGCGTGTCAGCTCCGCGTTGGCACAGGTGTCACTCATCCAACGGTCGAGATGGGCCTATGATATGTTGACACGTGGACCGGCCCAAAAGTGGCCCACAAAGTTTAAATGGGCCGGCCCAACCGAAGGCCCATAAGATTTAGCAGACCATAATGGGCCGGCCTAGCTAAAGGCCCACAAAATTTAGCAGACCATAATGGGCCGGCCCAGCTAAAGGCCCACACGATTTTGCAGACCATAATGGGCCGGCCCAGCTAAAGGCCCACAAGATTTTGCGGACCACAATGGGCCAGCCCAGCTAAAGGCCCACAAGATTCTGCAGACCATAATGGGTCGGCCCAGCTAAAGGCCCAACATTCTCTATCAAATCGGCCCATCAACAGCCCGTCCTAAACTTGTCATCAACGCGGCCCATCGTCACTTCTCGCCCGTTAACAGTCCGCTAAGTAATTGGGCCGAATTACGGCCCGGTGTATTTCCGGCCTGTTAAAGGTCCGGCTTCATTTGGGCCCATTTACAGGCCATCAAAACTTTCGGCCCATAAAAGACCGTGAAGGATTTGGGTCATATTCGGCCATGTCTGACATTCGGCCTGTTAGAGGCCCACTATAGCTTTGGGCCACTTTCGGCCTGTTGTCATTTTCGGCCTGTTAACGCCGGACGTAAACCATGGGCCATATGTGGCCCAACGTCATATCGGGCCCATTAACGGCCCATATAAAAATGACGATAATCTAGCCCGACCGAAGTTCCGGCCTGTTAAAGGCCCGTGTATTAGGTCGGCGCATTTACGGCCCGCCAAATTTCGGCCTGTCAAAGATCCGCATCGTAAATGGGCCACCATTTCGGCCTGCTAAGTCCAGTGGGTTATTTGGCACAATCAGGGCCCAATCTCACTTTCGGTCTATTAAAGGCCCATGTGTTTTTATGGGCTTGAGATATTTACACCTGTAAACGGCCTATTTTTACTGAGGGCCCAAATTATGTTTAGGCCTGTTAAAGGCCCACTATGGGCACAGGCCTACCAGAAAAATATGAAAGCTTATGCTGATTTAGGCCTAGATATTTTTAGTGGGCTACATGCCAATTTCGGCCCATAATCGTTTTTAGCCCAATTGGAATGGGCCCGACGAATGTTGGCATGTTGGGCTCCTACGAAGCTTTCGGCCGAATACATTACTAAGATAAACCTACAGTATACAAAAATAGCGTCGTAATTACTGCAGCCTGAGGCAGCATCATAAATGTTGTATCACAACAAAATAAATTCCAACCATACAACAAAAGGCCTGTTGGCATAAAGTTTACAGTCCTTCCAGATAAAAGCACCATCAGATGTATAGAAGCACAGATCATTTGACCTGAGTGCTAATGTTTCAGGCTGTAGAATCTGATGGAGCAGCATGATCTCCACCTTTTTTCCGCCATTGCTCTTGAACAACGAAGCGAATGTCTGATAGTCTGGTTTCAAAACCATTCATATCTTGACGACATTTCTCAACCACTATTCTTGTTTCCGAAACAACGTCCATTAGGGATTGGACTTGTGTCTGGAGCACAGATATATCACTCTGTCTAGCAGGAAGATTTTGTTCAGTAGGCGATTTGGACAAGGTTACCTTGACAACCAACCCAGAATTACGCAGGAAGGTACTTTTTGCACTGTTAGTGGAGAGATACTGACGCACTGCAGCAAGAGGTGACATTGTGCCTGTAGTAGCCTCGTCACCTTCAGGTGGTTGTGGTTGTTCAATCATTTGTTCCATAGCTTCCTGAAAGTTTGAACTTGTAGATTAGTGTACCAGATAAGTTACTAATGAGACAAAAACAAACAAAGTAGGTTAAACGTTTATACATAACTTATTTTGGTGAACTACTGTAATACATTAGCATGTATTGTAGTGCCAACTACATAATAAAATCACTTTCAGAACATATGTCCATGTAGCATGCCTACTGTATTGTCTATTTCCTCACATTCGTTGACATCTAAGGATAAAGAGACATGGTTTAAAGTAGGATGAACATAGTATGACATCATTCATATCATGGGCAAACGGATATAAAACAAACAGGCTATTTTATCATTGTGTGGGCACGTGAACATAACAACTAGATTACAGATCAAGACCAAAAGAATATCCTTCATCTCTTTTAAACCATGTAAGGTGAAATGATATGTTAAGACAACTGTGAATAAAAGTGAACAGAGTAACTGACATTGGCTGCAAACCAAGTAGTTAAATGAACACATCACAGTACCAATCAGTTCAAGGCAGGAGGAGTAAGGACTTACAACAGCAGTTCAACTGGTGTGCTCATGCCCTTCATCTTGCTAGTGTGGCAATCCTTGAAGATTTGCACTGCATTCGATTCAGGTTCTTTTTGGTCCGCACGGGCTTTCCTCTGTATTTGGAACAAGTCAATATAGATATGATAATATGGCACAAAAAAAAGAAGGAAGTAGCAGCTATTTACAAGAGGCTCGTAGTGTGCAATATAGCTACGAGATCCTGTTGTCTGTTGGAATTTCACTTTAGAACGGTTGGTTTTGTTCTTCAAACAGTTAGCCTAGAAGAAGATACACTTGTAAGGCACATACATAAATACAAGTTCAATATGTGGTCTGAATAAATACATATAGCCTACCTGATACTTTGGATCAGACCAGTGTTTAACGAGGGCTGTCCAGTCTTCATCTGTAATATATTCCACTGGAGATGTTTGGGCGATTTCATTGTTAGCCTTGTCTTCAAAGTGAGATTTTCTAAGGTGGTACCGATACTGTCGCAGAGCAGACTGAAAAATATGAGTGCATGCTTGTTTAGTTGCATCATCTTTCGGATCCAACTTGAACCTCATCAGTTGAAAAAAGAATGTGAGTCTTATTAGGAGGAAGCTAGAAAGTATGGGACAAAGCAAGACAATATTACTAATTGCAATGAATAACATTACTTACGGATAAATGGTCAAGGAAGGTGTTAAACTGGGTATTGTCTTTCTCATTCCCGTACTGGATCCACGTTGGGAGGATACGTGCATGACACCTAACGGCAATGGCTGCCTCTGATACTAACTTGGGTGACTATGTAGCATCACGTGGCCTTTTTAAAC
>NC_057814.1:428055922-428057249 GCF_018294505.1 Triticum aestivum | reverse complement strand
AAGTTTTGCACGATCTTGATGTAAGATCCGACGGACCTTTATAGCATCGACTGCAACTTATAGCAAAACTTATAAATATAAGGACGATGACAGTGGATAATAATTGTCTTACATATTTAGGAAGATAATTCAAAAAGCCACATGGGGCAACGCCTGAAATACACAAGGGCAAAATAAGAATGAAGAAAACGATCTGGCTCGCTGATCTCTACTTTCTTGGTGCATTGCTGCAGGCCGCGGGAACTAGTCTCTGCGGCGAGCAGCAATGAGCTCTTTTGTGTCCTCAAGACGCTGCTTGAGAGCATCCATGGATTCCTCCACCAGCCTTTGGCACTCGATGTGGAGCATGGCATTCTCGTCCATAAGTTTGTTGACGATGACGTCAGTCCTCTGCAACAAGGCAGTGGTCTCCTCGTGCCGCTTCGCCGTTCCAGCGATCTTCGCCCTCAGCAGGCCGCGCTCGGTGTGGAGCTTCGCCTTGTCCTCCCCTAGTCCCCGGATGACGCTGGTAGCATTTTCAAACGAGGCATTCATCTCGTCCTGCTGCTTCATCCAGTCAGAGATCCGACCCATCAGGTCATCGAGCATGGCGCGCAAGCACCAGTGAGAGTCCTCGCCTGCCCGCGAGACATTTTCCCAGGCCGCCGCGGCACAGGAGGACATCTCTGCTGCATTTGCGGTGCGGCGGGACATCTCTGCTACTTCTGCGATGCGGTCGGACCAGTCTGCTACATCGACGGCGCGGCGGGACCTCTGTGCTACTTCAGCGGCGCGGCGGGACATGTCGGCTACTTTCGCGGCGAGGCGGGACATCTCTCGTGATTTTGCTTCCATGCTCGCCTCTCCCTGGTAGTAATCTCTCGACCCAGAACTCACGCGGGCCATGGCAGACGCAAGGGAACGACGATGAATGACTTGTTTGTTTTTGTGGATTAGGAGTTGAGGAGGAATGTGCAGTCATCTTGGAGTAGTAGTATTTATAACCGAGTACTAATGCGCTCCTAAGCGGGAAACCTTAGGTTTTGATCAGTGTGAATTGGTTTGCAATTAAATATAGCATGGTTGTCGGTGTTCTGGGAAACAGGGTACCTAGACTTGCCTGCCTGCGGCCCACGGCGTGGCTCCATCAACGGCCTGGTATGACCCATCTACAAGATCGCCAAGACAAGACCCTCGTGAGGGGCCAAGCCTCGCGAGGGGGATGACATCAAGACCTCCTGAGGGAGCGGCCTTCCCAGGCAACCTCCTAAGGAGCGGAGATTTCTATGCAGGTACCCGACCTCATGAGTTGTGATGACACAAGCCATGACGACCAAGGCTAAGCAGG
>NC_057814.1:428052591-428055912 GCF_018294505.1 Triticum aestivum | reverse complement strand
CTGCCATTCCATCGGTCCTATGGCTGACGCCCGCCGTGTCCACGCTGAGCGCCGGGCCGCTCGTGTTGCTTAGACGGCACCCATGGGCAACGACGCAGCTCCACCTCCCCGGTAGCTAACACCGCCACCGACCCTGCTGCTCGCGAACAGCAGGATTCGTCGCTGCCACTATCCATGCGGCACGACGGCCGCACCGCAACTCCATCGCCCACTCCAGCCACGGTATCGCCTTCTCATGCTCGTCGCGGGCCGGTGAACGCACAGGCTGCGCTGCTCATGGCGCGTGAGCTTATGCATTATCGTTCGGCCAACAACCTCTACGACGACTGGCTCGGCCGCATCGCTGATCTCATCAATGTCGCCAGCGAGGTCCCTGCACCGTCCCGTTTGCCTTGTCCCCCACCATCCCTGGCGGGCGACGTGGCTCACAGCGGGACCCCGGTGCAGACCCCGAGCCCAGGCATGAGGCACCCCAACGGGACCCGCCGCGCAGGGTGCCGACGCGCGATGTAGAAAGCTTCGAGGTGGTGCGGCGGCCCCAAGGAGAAGTGTGCGCGCTTCCATCGCCGCCGCGTCAAGACCGCGTGCCGCCGAAGGCAGTGGCACGCGGGTGCCAAGACCAAGCTCCCCCCATGCAACCGGCCCCCGTGAGTGCGGCGAGATGTCGTGCTTTCACCCTGGAGCTGCACCGCGTCGTTTGGACCGGCAAGTTCAAGCCGGATCTGCCTCCATGCTACGACGGCACTCCTGACCCCACAGAGTTCCTCCAGCTCTACGAGCTAAGCATCGAGGCGGCGAACGGCAATGACAAGGTCATGGCGCATAGGTTCCCCATGGCCCTCAAGGATGGCGCGCCTTCTCTGCTCCTCATCCTCCCGGTGGGGTCGATCTCCTCCTGGGACGAGCTATGCGAGCTCTTCATCGCCAACTTCAGGGCAACCGCGACTGCGCTCCTGCAACAGGCGACCTACGGCGCATAAAGTAGCAGCTGGGCGAGACCTTGCACAAGTACATACAGCGCTTCACGAACGTTCGCCTCAAGATCCCAAAGGTGTCGGACGAGGCCATCATTTCGGCGTTCTC
This sequence comes from Triticum aestivum, assembly GCF_018294505.1. NCBI lineage: Eukaryota > Viridiplantae > Streptophyta > Magnoliopsida > Poales > Poaceae > Triticum > Triticum aestivum. The sequence goes on along the minus strand of NC_057814.1, from coordinate 428,054,829 downwards.
TGATGGCGTCCGGTATGTAAAGATGAAGGAGGAGCTCGCCATACACGAGGACATGTGTTCGCCTCTGGAGATGTTCAACATGGCAACCAGGTGCGTGAGGGCATAGGAAGGTTGCCTCTCCCTCTCGGAGCTTCCGGAGGTCGATCCTCAAGACAAGAAGGCCAAGGCTAAGGAAGTAAAGCGTAAGGGCCCTACCATGCTAGCCGTGGAGCCCGAGATGACGCGCGGGCGTGACCACGATGAGCCTCTCAAGGGCAGCCGCCCATTCTGCGTCTTCCACAATGTCCACAGCCACAACACCAATGACTGTCAGGAGCTCATGGCAATCCGCGACGGGCCCCTTGGCCGCCATACCGAGCGCAACGATCGCGGCTACGGACGTGGAAGAGGCCGCCGTGGAGGCCGCTGGGACAACCGCGACCCCCGCCAGGATTGGCGCGACCAGCCCCGTGAGGACCGCTGGCATGGCCAGCCTTGTGATGGCCCTTGACAGGACCAACCTCGTGAGGACCGCCCTCAGGGCAATGCCGGACTCCTTCCATTGTCGCCATCGCCAAGGAGAAACGATGACAACCGCCAAGACGATGGGGCCGGGGGCTTCCAAGAGCCACGTGCGATCGCCTGCATCCTGGGTGGTGCTAAGGCTCCCGCCTCTTATCGCATCTTCAAGTAGTTCGCTCGTGAGGTGAACGCGGCCTTTCCCAAGCTTGAGGCGTCGCGTCCCCTCACGTGGTCTAAGAACGCCATCACCTTCGACTCCATGGACCAGCTCAAGTGCTCAGCCATCGCTGGCACCCTCCTGATGCTCTACAGGACAACCATCAGCAACATCCTCGTCACCAAAACCCTCATCGACGGTGGTGCGGGGCTCGACATTCTTTCTATTGAGACGTTTGAGATGCATGTGCCCCACGACCAGCTTCTGCCTACGAAGCCTTTCTCAGGGGTCATCGACGGCTCCACCGTTCCCATAGGGCAGATTCACCTCCCTGTCACCTTTGGCAAGTGCGAAAACTACCACACCAAGCTCATCGACTTTGACGTCGCCCACATCCGCCTCCCGTACAATGCCATCCTCGGGTATCCGGCCCTTGTCAAGTTCATGGCAGCAACTCACCACGGCTACAATGTCCTCAAGACCCCAGGAAGTGGCGGTATCATCACAGTCGCATGCGATGAAAAGGATACACTGTCCTCCCTTGAGCGCGCGTACCAGGCTGCGGCAATCGAGAAATCAGATGGCGAGGGTGCCACCCCGCCTCCCGAGGCGATCCCCAAGAAGAAGAAGCTCCTCCTCAAGGGATGTCAGGAGGCTGGGGTGTCAGCCGATCGTGCCTCAGGCCCCGCGCCCACTATTGGAGCGCCTTTCCCTCTTGCATACGAAGGCGCGCCCGATGCCCCTCTCAGGACGGGCTCGGGGGCTCTCATCTGGAGGGCCTCTGACCTAACCCGCATTATGAGGGAGGCGTACGGGAACTGTTGGGGATATTACCACTGGGCGTAAACTGTCCAAGAGAGGCCGGGTTAACTTCATAAGTAGTTTGTCTGTATCTGAAGCCCATGAAGACTGGCGGTGATGCTTCATGAAGGCCCAGGGCCCAAAGCCGGTTTAAGGCCTATAGACATAAACCGGCATTGAGATGTAAACTTCTGTTGTAAGATAGAAGTAGCAGAGACCGAGCCGGACACGATTATGAGCCAGCCTCGGAGTCTGTAAACCGACGGGCGTCAACCCATGTATATAAGGGGACGACCCGGCGGCGGTTCAGGGAGAACAGACAACAACTCGAGACTCAGGCAAAGCGTATTCGCTCCCTGGTCATCGAACCCCATCAATTCCATCACAACTAGACGTAGGCTTTTACCTTCATCGTAAGGGGCCGAACTAGTATAAAACTCTCTTGCGTCCCTTGTCCGCTTTAACCCCTTTAAGCTAACCCGTAGCGATGGCTCCACGACTAAGTCCTTTCTCTAGGACATCTGCCATGACAAAACCACGACAGTTGGCGCCCACCGTGGGGCTATCGCACGATGGTTTCAAGTTCTTGGAGGGCAACTTCGAAGGACTCAAGGGTTACGCTGTGGGCCGGATGACCAAGAGTCGTCGCGGCAAGCTCTACATCGACGATGCAGGCTGGGGCCCCGAGGCCGGCTCAATCGAGTACGGGTACCGGGTCCCCTTTGGTGGCATACACATTTTCATTGGCAAGATCGGCGAACCAGGCCCTGAGCCGGACA
>NC_057814.1:428035686-428048909 GCF_018294505.1 Triticum aestivum | reverse complement strand
GGTCACAAGGGAACTATAACCGTGCATGGAAGCCGCAAGATTGCTCTGGAGTGTGAGGAAGGTGATGCGGCTTATGCTGAGTCGGTTTGTGCAACAGAAGAGTTGAAGTTTTACAAGGACAATGTTGATCCGGCATATATGACTTCGCTGAAGAAACCAACTACGGAGCATGATCCGGCCCTGAAGTTTAAATCGGCTGATGAGACTAAACTTGTTGACTTCGTACCTAGCGATTCGTCTAAGCAGTTCAGCATCAGCGCTAACTTGGATCTGAAATAGGAAAGCGCGCTCATCGAGTTCATCCGTGAGAATTGGAACATCTTTGCATGGAAGCCTTCTGACATGCCTGGTGTACCGAGAGAACTCGCTGAGCACACTCTGAATGTTGATCCTAAGTTTAAACCGGTCCCTACAAAAAATACACTTCCGTGATGATACGTGTTTGTCACAGTAGGTCGCATTTTCTGTCATGCATGTACATCCATGACAAATTTATGACAGAATCAATATAGTCATACCTGTGTTGTCGTAGAAGTGTTCCATGACATTGCCAAAATTATCATCACGGAAGTGTCCACTTCCATGACGATAAATCGCGGGTCACAGAAGTGCTTTCGTCAAGGGTGACCGACACGTGGCATCCACTGTAACGGAACGCCGTTAAGCTATCGGGTCGGATTTTGGATCCGATAACCCGTTAACAGCCACGACCAATGCCGATTTTCCACGTGTAAAATTCTCATTGGCTGACGAATCCACGTGTCAGCTCCGCGTTGGCACAGGTGTCACTCATCCAACGGTCGAGATGGGCCTATGATATGTTGACACGTGGACCGGCCCAAAAGTGGCCCACAAAGTTTAAATGGGCCGGCCCAACCGAAGGCCCATAAGATTTAGCAGACCATAATGGGCCGGCCTAGCTAAAGGCCCACAAAATTTAGCAGACCATAATGGGCCGGCCCAGCTAAAGGCCCACACGATTTTGCAGACCATAATGGGCCGGCCCAGCTAAAGGCCCACAAGATTTTGCGGACCACAATGGGCCAGCCCAGCTAAAGGCCCACAAGATTCTGCAGACCATAATGGGTCGGCCCAGCTAAAGGCCCAACATTCTCTATCAAATCGGCCCATCAACGGCCCGTCCTAAACTTGTCATCAACGCGGCCCATCGTCACTTCTCGCCCGTTAACAGTCCGCTAAGTAATTGGGCCGAATTACGGCCCGGTGTATTTCCGGCCTGTTAAAGGTCCGGCTTCATTTGGGCCCATTTACAGGCCATCAAAACTTTCGGCCCATAAAAGACCGTGAAGGATTTGGGTCATATTCGGCCATGTCTGACATTCGGCCTGTTAGAGGCCCACTATAGCTTTGGGCCACTTTCGGCCTGTTGTCATTTTCGGCCTGTTAACGCCGGACGTAAACCATGGGCCATATGTGGCCCAACGTCATATCGGGCCCATTAACGGCCCATATAAAAATGACGATAATCTAGCCCGACCGAAGTTCCGGCCTGTTAAAGGCCCGTGTATTAGGTCGGCGCATTTACGGCCCGCCAAATTTCGGCCTGTCAAAGATCCGCATTGTAAATGGGCCACCATTTCGGCCTGCTAAGTCCAGTGGGTTATTTGGCACAATCAGGGCCCAATCTCACTTTCGGTCTATTAAAGGCCCATGTGTTTTTATGGGCTTGAGATATTTACACCTGTAAACGGCCTATTTTTACTGAGGGCCCAAATTATGTTTAGGCCTGTTAAAGGCCCACTATGGGCACAGGCCTACCAGAAAAATATGAAAGCTTATGCTGATTTAGGCCTAGATATTTTTAGTGGGCTACATGCCAATTTCGGCCCATAATCGTTTTTAGCCCAATTGGAATGGGCCCGACGAATGTTGGCATGTTGGGCTCCTACGAAGCTTTCGGCCGAATACATTACTAAGATAAACCTACAGTATACAAAAATAGCGTCGTAATTACTGCAGCCTGAGGCAGCATCATAAATGTTGTATCACAACAAAATAAATTCCAACCATACAACAAAAGGCCTGTTGGCATAAAGTTTACAGTCCTTCCAGATAAAAGCACCATCAGATGTATAGAAGCACAGATCATTTGACCTGAGTGCTAATGTTTCAGGCTGTAGAATCTGATGGAGCAGCATGATCTCCACCTTTTTTCCGCCATTGCTCTTGAACAACGAAGCGAATGTCTGATAGTCTGGTTTCAAAACCATTCATATCTTGACGACATTTCTCAACCACTATTCTTGTTTCCGAAACAACGTCCATTAGGGATTGGACTTGTGTCTGGAGCACAGATATATCACTCTGTCTAGCAGGAAGATTTTGTTCAGTAGGCGATTTGGACAAGGTTACCTTGACAACCAACCCAGAATTACGCAGGAAGGTACTTTTTGCACTGTTAGTGGAGAGATACTGACGCACTGCAGCAAGAGGTGACATTGTGCCTGTAGTAGCCTCGTCACCTTCAGGTGGTTGTGGTTGTTCAATCATTTGTTCCATAGCTTCCTGAAAGTTTGAACTTGTAGATTAGTGTACCAGATAAGTTACTAATGAGACAAAAACAAACAAAGTAGGTTAAACGTTTATACATAACTTATTTTGGTGAACTACTGTAATACATTAGCATGTATTGTAGTGCCAACTACATAATAAAATCACTTTCAGAACATATGTCCATGTAGCATGCCTACTGTATTGTCTATTTCCTCACATTCGTTGACATCTAAGGATAAAGAGACATGGTTTAAAGTAGGATGAACATAGTATGACATCATTCATATCATGGGCAAACGGATATAAAACAAACAGGCTATTTTATCATTGTGTGGGCACGTGAACATAACAACTAGATTACAGATCAAGACCAAAAGAATATCCTTCATCTCTTTTAAACCATGTAAGGTGAAATGATATGTTAAGACAACTGTGAATAAAAGTGAACAGAGTAACTGACATTGGCTGCAAACCAAGTAGTTAAATGAACACATCACAGTACCAATCAGTTCAAGGCAGGAGGAGTAAGGACTTACAACAGCAGTTCAACTGGTGTGCTCATGCCCTTCATCTTGCTAGTGTGGCAATCCTTGAAGATTTGCACTGCATTCGATTCAGGTTCTTTTTGGTCCGCACGGGCTTTCCTCTGTATTTGGAACAAGTCAATATAGATATGATAATATGGCACAAAAAAAAGAAGGAAGTAGCAGCTATTTACAAGAGGCTCGTAGTGTGCAATATAGCTACGAGATCCTGTTGTCTGTTGGAATTTCACTTTAGAACGGTTGGTTTTGTTCTTCAAACAGTTAGCCTAGAAGAAGATACACTTGTAAGGCACATACATAAATACAAGTTCAATATGTGGTCTGAATAAATACATATAGCCTACCTGATACTTTGGATCAGACCAGTGTTTAACGAGGGCTGTCCAGTCTTCATCTGTAATATATTCCACTGGAGATGTTTGGGCGATTTCATTGTTAGCCTTGTCTTCAAAGTGAGATTTTCTAAGGTGGTACCGATACTGTCGCAGAGCAGACTGAAAAATATGAGTGCATGCTTGTTTAGTTGCATCATCTTTCGGATCCAACTTGAACCTCATCAGTTGAAAAAAGAATGTGAGTCTTATTAGGAGGAAGCTAGAAAGTATGGGACAAAGCAAGACAATATTACTAATTGCAATGAATAACATTACTTACGGATAAATGGTCAAGGAAGGTGTTAAACTGGGTATTGTCTTTCTCATTCCCGTACTGGATCCACGTTGGGAGGATACGTGCATGACACCTAACGGCAATGGCTGCCTCTGATACTAACTTGGGTGACTATGTAGCATCACGTGGCCTTTTTAAACTTGTCTCAAAATGGATCTCCATTCTTCCTCCTTTAGATTTTGTTAATCAGTCAAGCATTATCCCTGATGTCTGTTTTCGCTTGCACCGTGGTGCTAGTTCAACAATGAATATGGAAAGTGTTAGTGTACATCAAACTGTGAGAGTACATGTAAAGGAGCATGCAACTGCAACTTGACTCGGTCAGGTACCGTCTTGGTGTTGATGCTCATGAGGTTCATCTGATCTTGCCAAGTCCTGTTGTGTCAGCAGTGCTTCAGAAGTAGTGTTAGGTGTGAAGGCAGCTTGGGAACTGGCCAGCTCCGGAGCAAACGAACGAGTAACTCATTCAGATGCTGGTACAGTTGAAGCGGATGCTGCAGCTTGTGGAGCAGGTGATACTGTGTTTGTAGATTTAGCCGGTGGACTTGGACCTTCTACTGCACTATAAGTACCAGCAGAATCTCGACGGCAGAACCTTTTCCGTTTCACCCGACGAGTAACAGCACTCCCTACTATATTATTTTCCTTGCTCTTTTTTGACTTTGCCATGTCAAGCTGTACCCACAACACAAAAGAATAAAATCACTCTTCAGAACTCATTGATGCATGATACAGACAAGCAATACTTTGATGTAAGACAACCGTATGAGGATGGAATATCTAAGAAAAACAGGACGGCATGACATATTCACAGCTACGATGTGCAAACTAAGCAGAAGGATTTTCAAGAAAATAGAAGTAATGCAAGCTAGACACCATATGAAAGATGCAACCAATATTACTCTGCCAAGTTAAAAGTGTCTTGTCATAAGTGGCAATTCGAAAAATTAGAAGCAGTACAACGTAGAAATCAATGCAAGATGCAACCACTATCAAACTGCCATGTTAAAAGCGTCCAATCATGAGTGACTGATGCGGGATACACAACAGCAGTACTTTGATGTAAGAACATGGTATGATAGATAGATGCAGTGTATTCTAGACACAGAAAGCCATGTCATATGCACATGTATAACGTATAAACTCAGCAGGTGCAATTTAATCAAAATAGAAGAAATACAGGCTAGACAACATATGCAACATGAAACCAATTATCACACTGTCAACTTAGAGGAAGCACCTGCGATGGTGGAGTACGGGAGATGAACTCATCATGTAGACTTGGGACTTCAAATTCATTAGCAGTAGCAGTGGCAAATCTAGAGAGTCTCTGTTTGCGTCGGTGCGGAGGACCACCAACATCCCCTAACTTACTCTTTTCCTTCCTATTTTCTGATATTGCCTTATGAAGTCAAAACCACAAGAAGATGAATAAAATTAGTTCTGCATAACTGGTTGATGCATGATACAGACGAACACTACTTTGATGTAAGGCAAGCACAGGATAGGAGGATGGAATATATACAAAAAAAGACAGCGTTTCATATTCACACATACGATAGGAGGACGGAATATGTATGAAAAAACAGTAAGCGGAAGGCATTTCAACAAAATTAGAAGAAATGAAAGCTAGGCACCATATGAACATGCAACCAATATCACTCTATCAGGTAAAAAGTGTCTCGTCATAAGTGCCATTTCAAGAAATTAGAAGCAGTACAAGCTAGAAGACAATGCAAGATGCAACCTACATCACAGTCCCAAGTTAAATGTGTCTTATGGGTAAGTGATCATTGCAGGTATAAGTTGTAAGCTACGCAGATGCAATTCAACATAATCAGAAGCAATACAAACTAGACATCATACGGAAAACGCAACCACGTATAACAGTTCCAAGTAAGATCAAGCACGTGTGATGGTGGAGTAGGGGAGATGTGCTCATCATGTACACGTATGTTCTAGAAACAGGAACACGTGTCATATTCACAGACATTATGTGTAAAGTAAGCAGATGCAATTCAAGTTAAAAGCAATACAAGCTAGACATCATACGCAACATGCAACCACATATAATAGTGTCAAGTTAGAGCAAGCACCTGTGATGGTGGAGTAGGGGAGATGTGCTCATCATCTACACAGCTACGTTGACTGTCCAGCCTTGTGTTGTCTTCCGAATCTTGTTGGGAGGATGGCGGAGTAGAATCTGTAGAGACCCCCTGTTTGAGTTGCTCCGAAGGACCACCATCATCCACTGCCAGACTAATTTCCTTCAGCTGTAATGATTTTGCATTGTGAAGTCAAACCGATAAGAAAAAGGAATAAAATTCGCTCTTCAGAACTCATTCATGCGTGATACTGACGAACACTACTCGGATGAAAGGCAAACACATGATGCGAGGATGGAATATGTATGAAAAACAGGATAGTGTGACATATTCACACCTATGATGTGGTAACTAGGCAGAAGGCATTTCAACAAATTAGAAGCACTGCAAGCTAGACACCATATGAAAGATGCAACCAATATCACTCTGCCAAGTTCAAACTGTATGGCGTTTCAACAAATTAGAAGCAGTACATGCTAGAAATCATATGCAAGACACAACCAATATCAAAGTGGCGACTTAAAGGTGCCTTATCATAAGTGACTGATGCGGGATATGCAAGAATAGTAGTCCGATGTAGAAACAGGAACACATGTCATATTCACAGGCATTATGTGTAAAGTAAGCAGATGCAATTCAACAAAGTTAGAAGCAATACAAGCTAGACATCATACGCAACATGCAACCACATATAATAGTGCCAAGTTAGAGCAAGCACCTGTGATGGTGGAGTAGGGGAGATGTGCTCATCATCTACACAGCTACGTTGACTGTCTAGCCTTGTGTTGTCTTGCGAATCTTGTTGGGAGGATGGCGGAGTAGAATCTGTAGAGAACCTCCGTTTCAGTTGCTCGGAAGGACCACCATCATCCAATGCCTTGCCAATTTCCTTTAGCTTTATTGATTTTGCATTGTGAGGTCATACCGACAAGAAAAAGGAATATTATTCGCTCTTCAGAACTCATTCATGCATGATACTGGCGAACACTACTCTGATGAAAGGAAAATTCATGATACGAGGATGGAATACACACCTATGATGTGGTAACTAAGTAGAAGGCACTTCAACAAATTAGAAACACTGCAAGACACCATATGGAAGGTGCAATCAATATCACTCTGCCAAGTTAAAACTGTCTCGTCATAGGTGGCGTTCATCAAACTAGAAGCAATACATGCTAGAAATCATATTCAAGACGCAAACCAATATCACACTACCAACTTAAAGGTGTCCCATCATAAGTGACTGATGCAGGATACACAAGAAGAGTATTTTCATGTAAGAACATGGTGTGATAGACAGATATAGTATGTACCAAAAACAGGAAAGCGTGTCATATTCACATGTATCATGTGTAAGCTAAGCAGATGCTGTTTACACTAATTAGGAGCAATACGAGCTAGACACCATATGCAACATGCAACCAGATATCACACTGCCAAGTTAGAGCAAGCACCTTGGATGGTGGAGTAGGAGAGCGGAGACTTGGACCTTGTAATGCACTATCAGTACAAGGAGAATCGGTATAGATGCTCCGTTTACGTTGTTGCAGAGGACCACCATCATCGCCTTCCTTACTCTTTTCCTTCCTCTTTCTTGATTTTGCCTTGTCAAGTCAAACCCACAAGAAAAAGGAATAAAATTTGCTCTTCAGAACTCATTGATGCATGATACTGAGGAACACTACTTTCATGTAAGGCAGCCGCATTATAGGAGGATGGAATATGTATGAAAAACAGGACGGCGTGACATATTGACATGTATGATGTATAAAGTGTAAACTAAGCACAAGGTGCTTGAACTTGTTAGAATCGATGCAAGCTAGAAACCATATGAAAGATGAAACCAATATCACCCTGCCAAGTTAAAAGGGTGCCCTAACAAATGTATTGGACCAAATTAGAAGCAATACATGGCAACAGGCTAGAAATAATATGCAATATGCAACGAATAAAGGTGACTCATCGTAAGTGATTGATGCAGGATACAGAAGAGAGGTAGTTTCATGTAAGAACAAGGTTAACACATAGATGTAGTGTGTACCAAAAATAGGAAGGCATGTCATATTCACAGGTATAGTGTGTAAACTAAGCAGATGCAATTTACCCTAATTAGAAGCATTACAAGCTAGCCACCGTATGCAACATGCAACCACATATCACACTGCGAAGTTAGAGCAAGCACCTGTGATGTTGGTGTAGGGGAAGTGCGGTCTTCAGGTACAGAGCTACGTTCAATATCTTCATTTAGGCTTGCTGTTTCTTGAGAATCATGTGGAGAGGATGAAATTGCATTCTTTATAAGAGTATTGCGTCTCATATTAACCCACGCGCGTGATTGTCTCATCATAAGCGATAGACGTCGGATACACAAGAATAGTAGTTTGATGTAAGAACATGGTGTGATAGGCAGATGTAGTATGTACCAAAAACAGGAAGGCGTGTCATATTCACATGTATAATGTGTAAGCTAAGGAGATGCAATTTAACAAATTAGGAGCATTGATGAGGGATACACAAGAAAAGTAGTTTGATGTAAGAACATGGTTAATAGAAAGACGTAGTATGTACCAAAAACCGGAAGGCATGTCATATTCGCAGGTATAATGTGTTAACTAAGCAGATGCAATTTACCCTAATTAGAAGCATTACAAGGTAGACACCATATGCAACATGCAACCACATATCACAATGCCAAGTAAGAGCAAGCACCTGCGATGGTGGTGTGGGGGAATTGCGGTGATCAACTAGAGAGCTACGTTGACTATCTTCATTTAGCCTTGCTGTTTCTTGAGAATCATGTGGGGAGGATGACACTGCACTCTTTGAACGAGTAGGGCGTCTCATAGTAACCTACTCGGGTGACTGTCTCATCATAAGTGATCTACGAGGGATACAAAAGAGCATTAGTTTCATGTACGAACATGGTTAATAGACATATGTAGTATGTATCAAAAACAGGAAGGCATGTCATTATCAAAGGTATAATGTATAAAGTAAGCAGATGCAATTTAACCAAATTGGAAGCAATACAAGCTAGACACCATATGCAACATGCAACCACATTTTACAGCGCGAAGTTATAGCAAGCACTTGGGATGGTTGTGTGTGGCAATTGAGATCATCAACTGCAGAGGTACATTTACTGTCTCCAACTTCTGACACTGCACCCATTAGAGCGCTGAAACGCTTAGTGCTGATCTTCGAATTACACTAGAGCGACTTCTGTCTTTTCTTTTCTGCATTCATCAACACTGCGTCAGAGTCTGAAATACCCATGCATAAAAAAACAATAGTGTGAGTATGGGTGAAGTGTGTGCACAATTATTATAGTGTAAAGGTAGCAGATAGCAGGTCAGTGAGAAATAAATGACGGGAGACATATGATAGCTCTACAACATGCATGGCACACTAAATTACTACAGGATTCTATGAAAATAACAGTCGACTGAAAGCAAATAGGCCAGTCCATTTTTTCTGCACCGTCCGATGTACAAAGAACGGGCAGATCGCCTTCATCTACCTCCAGCCAGTCAGTGTTGATGATCTTCCTCGAAACGCCAGCGACCACTGGCCCAGTATTCCTCCCCTGCCTGCGCCCTCTCCTCGACCTCACCTCACCGCCGTGCTTGGCACCGCCCCCCGGCCATCCATTCAAGCCCCGCCGACCTCCAGATCAGGCGCAAGCAGCTCCTGCACCCCACACCCCTATGATAGACACCGATGCGCCGCTTCCCCGGGGAACAGGCGGACTAGGTGCTCCGCGCGCCTAAGCGGGTGCTGCTTCTTTTAATTGCGGTTCGACTGACCCTGAATTGAAATCCAGGCGGGCTACTGACCTCTAGCAAAGGTGAAATAGTAAAAGGGAGGAAACCTTGTGCATTTAGTATCACGAAGAGGATGCAGTAAGAAGCGCTCAACTAGTTTCTTTCGTGGGATGAATACGGTGTGAGCGGAGACGTAAGATTTGCACGAATAAGGGAAGATGAGTACCTCTTTCTGCTGGCAGTGTTGTGTCCTCCTTCTGTTTTTCCAACGATCTTCTTGTTGTTCGCCGGAAACCAGAAGTTGTGGAGGACGGTGCAGCCTTGCACGAACCCATGGCCAAGTTGTTGAGTGTGGTGCGGTGGCCGTCTGTTGGCGGCGGGGAAGCAGATCCGAGGCGGCGAACGACGGCGTAGCGGGAACAGCTCCGGTGCGGTGGACGGTTACGACAGTGGAGCCGCAGCAGTGAGGCGCAGGACGGCGTGGTCGGAGTGGTTCTGGTACGGCGCACGTCGGCGTCGGCGTCGTGGAGGCAGCTCTGCCTCGGCTTCAGCTGCTAAGTCCTTGAGGGCGTTGCGGTTGCGTTGTACGACGACGTTGGGGTACCGGCTCCGGCGTGATGGAGGAGGCGGCAGTGGATTGGCCGCTATGGGGTGGAGGACGGAGGAGGCTGGGGTTTCGCGGCTGGTGGAGAGGGCGTTTTGTGCCCACGGAGTATGAATGGGGAAACAGAGGGAGGCGGGGAACTAAGGGGGAACAATGTTTCGGTTTGAGACGCGCTTGTTTGAAATTTGGGGAAAGTTACAAACTTTGCCCCCATCTAAAATTTCGGACATATTGCGGGTTGGGGGTAGGACAGTCATGTCAGGTGTCCCAAATGTGGGCGGGATAGATTTCGGCCGAGCGCATGGGTAGGCGCCCACGGCGTATGAATGCTTCTCGGAGGCGGTTGAGACTGGCGTCTTGATGAAGTTACAAACCTACCACGGTTTAGACCTTTGGACATCAGGCCGATAGGCTACACGGGCCAGAGTCAGGACAGTAATTTCCTACCACTAAAACATTAGTCTCGCGCGGTTTCGGGTGACCAGAGGCCTATTTGGCACTTCGTTCAATATTTGGGAGCAGAAGCATTAACGTTTTCGGTTCTCTTGAATTGAACTTTCAGGATTTGTCAAACTTCACAAATCTGTACTCTTGAAAATCCTAAAGCTACGATTATTTTGGAATGGAGGGGGTACATTTTAATATACATTGTACACGAGTATATATTAAAAAATATGCAACTTACCTCAGTTCATGCATGGTTCCAGATATAATCTCCTTGGTTGCAAAAAAAAAGAGTTAGATATGCGTATGAATATATATAGCATGTTCAAACTCACAACAAAGATTGATGCCCCCTTTTACATCTGATTTACAAATGCCATTATCTCGGGTTCAAATAGATGAATGCACTTCCTATGAATTCGAATCTTTGAAACCCCCTTTATGGTTAATTCGACATGTATTCTATTTCGTAGCTAGCAATTTGGAATGTATCAATGCAAGTGACAAATGTATAAAGTGCTTCACACTAACAACATGGAGTGCACTAATTAATGTTTATATATGAATTGCAAAAGCATCCATTACCTGTATTTCAAACCGCTCTCACTCTATGGATCGATAATATGAAATAAACACATGCACATGCTAGAATTCAATAGAGTATGGGTGTCTGATAGACCGATTTTCGTCCATACGCAATTTGCAAAATTCATGATCTCATCCAAAAATAATAATGGCATTTATATTTTAATTTAATGCGTAGAACCGCCTTTTACACGTAGATGCACTATGCCTCGCCCCGTTCTCACAAACGCGTTATATATCTCTCTATCTAACGCATAAGTGCACACACTTTATATGCATCGGCATTTCTCTTTCACACATGCTCACAATCTCTCTCAGGGTGTCGGGGTGTCTCACGCACATGCTCTCTCTGTTTCTCTCTCTCTCTCTTTCTGACTACTATGTACCACTCTTTTCACTAATCTCAGTTGGAAAACACTATTTCTCTCACATGCATATATACACATGCACGGTCTCTACTAGCCCTCTATACGCACATATATGTGCCTACGTGTCTCCCGCACGCACATTATTTTAGGCCTCTCTCGCACACATTGCCCCCCCGACACACCTCTCTCTTAGTAGTTAGCAGATATGATTTCATCATATCATTGGGTAGGATATCCCTGGCTGTTAGGCTGGATGGTAATACGAGGCAAAGTTTTACCCAAGTTCGGATCGGACCCTTGCAGTTGAAGAAAGAGCCTACTCCTGGTACTGTATATTAGTGATAGGGGTGTGTACAAAGTACACGTGAATACCAGGCATTGTGCGTGTGTGTATACTATCGACGAACTAGCCCCCAAGCTTGTATAACATACTAAGGGCCTAGGGTTACAAATCATATATAGTCGGCTTATCACCAGTGGGGATAGAGTCCTCCGCGACTCTGGTAGCTTCGTGTTGTACGCCGAGTCCTCCACATGGGTCTTCATATAACACGTCTCGGTCCAACCTATATGTGGCGCAGGATGGAACCGACCCATGAGTCTTCATGTTGACCCACCACAACTAGAAATGATGTTCCCACCACACCACACACGCAATCGGCCACTAAGAAAATAAGCATATACAATAGTACAACGGTATCTAGCTCACGACACGTCTCCATATTTTGTTGATGAAACTGACGGACTTGGCATTTGATGCGTGCTCCATATTTTGTTGACGACACTTACGGTCATTGTATTTGTAGCGAAAGCACGATATGGTCACTGGACTTCAGAATAAGCTCATCATGGTCACCACATACATTTTGTCGTGCTAACCAACATGTGGTTGGATGGTTAGAGGACAGTGGTTTCTCGAGCCCACCAAGGTTAAAGTCCCGGTGCTTGCATTCATCTTGTGTTAATTTCAGTATTTTCCGGCGATGTACGTTCCGTGGGAGGAGACGTTCCACTCGACTACGAGGCACCTATGGTGACTTCGTAAAATCTCAAGATCAAATATGCTGGCCCACTCTCTCGAAGGTGCTCATAGGGGTAGGGTTCGCGTGTGTGCGCTTATAGCGGTGAGTGCTTGCGCGTATATATGAGCCCTTGTATCTGTACCGTGTTAAACAAATACATATCATGATTATACGGTCACTGGCTCACCCGTACAACTCCGTATTTTGTTGATGACACAATCAATTGACCAGTCAAACGTTCCACGCGGCGCAACTAGTGTTGGACCATCGGGGCGCGTAACCGTGGGGCCCACCTGTCAGCCCGTATATGAAAGAAAGAAATGGTAGTTTGAGTCTGTACTGTGTCAATAAAATAGGAGTACATTTTAGGGTGATCATACGGTCACTGGCTCACCATACAGCTCCGTAATTTGTTGGTAACACGATCAATTGACCAGTCAAATGGTCCACATTCAGCAGCGCACATTACCATAGGGCCCACCCGTCAGCGCATATATGAAGGACAGAAATGGTAATAAATTAGTGGTCGGTGGGTTTTCGAAGTCGTGAGACCTCTGGTTGGCAGTCACCGGCGGTTGGGGGGCGTTCATTGGGCGGTGG
>NC_057814.1:428032659-428035326 GCF_018294505.1 Triticum aestivum | reverse complement strand
CGGTGGCGGCTGGCGGCTCGGGGGGGTGGATTTGATGATAAACTGGAGGCCCTTGATATCGTATCCAACGGCTGGAAAATCTAATGACCAGAGATGAAAAAGTCAGTCGACTGACGTGCAGCCTCACCCCGCACGTACACATGCACGCACGCAAGACACGCACGCATGTAGGCGTGCAACACTGACACGTACACACACACGCATGTTGGCATGCAACACTGAGACATACACATGCACTCACGAACACACACACGTATGCACCCATGCATGCAGCACTGAAACGTACCCTTGCACGCACGCAACACTCGCACGCCTGCATGCACACAGCACACGACGCAAGACACACGCTCAACCTATACGTGCATGCACCCTTTGTTAAGGACATGGATTGTTACGGGTATTAATCAATCTTATCTGTGATAAGCAGAACATTGATGTTTGCAGCGGTCTTTATGAATCACAACGTATCAAACGGGCTATCAACATAGTAGGCTTATCTACATGAAAAAAGATGACGTCACACTCAATGAACAATCATCGGTTTATGAAATGCCCGCTTCTGACCGCCCTGGCCCACCAAAGGTTCCTCTGCTGTGCGCTGCCTGCGTTGGGTCACTGACATGCATGCCATGCACCCAAAGAGCCCACACGTCAGTGGAAGAACGGCGCGGTGTCCTAGGTCAGAGTCGAGGGCGCCACTCGCGGCACGCCAGACTGAACACGCCTCCGTGCCGCATTCAAACGCCTCCATGAAACCCGCCCGTGTGGAAGCCGAGAAACCCACTCTGGACACACGTCCGTTCATGACCGGGCCGGCGTTAAACGCAACGCCGGCCGAGCTCCTCCCGTCCGCCGTCTATTTAACCTCCTATTTAAACGAGGCCAAACGCCGGCCAAGAATCGCACACCTCCGCCGCTCCCCTATCTCCTCCACCATTTTGTCCACTCTTTCAATGGCTTACGAAGAGTAGTTATTCCGCATCCAAGTCGGCTGGGTAGCCCGCCGGATACGAGCTATGCAGCTCGCTGATCCACCTCCCTCCCCTCGCCCGACGAAGCCAGTTGCCGCCCCAAGCCGGCGCGTGGTTCAGCAACTCGCCGCTCCAGGCCAGCTCGACGAGGAGCGGCGCACGGGCATCGTTGCTGCCGTCCACGTCACCGCCTCGTACCGCGTCTCCCGTTTCTGTGGCCGAGACTCCCATGCCGGCGGCCGCGCCATGCAAGCAGCGACAGAAGCCGGGTGCGCGGAGAGCGACGAGTCGGTGGCCAGCGCCTCCGCGTTCGCCGCCATCATCGAGGAGAAGTAGAACACGGGAGGCCGCCGCCGCTGGGGTCCCATGAAGGCCACCGCGGAGGCGACGCCGGCGTACACAGCAGGTGTCTTGCCAGATCCTTTTGTTGCGAGGACCTTCGTCGACCCCGCATGGGCTCCACGGAAGAGGGGAATGTTAGGATGAACACGAGCCGGTGCCGGCCATGGCGAAGTAGTGGCCGGTGATGAACTCGAACCGGTGCCGGCCACCATCATCTTCGGCACCAGCCAATGATATCAGTTGGGCAGTGGGGAAGCGAGCCGTCCTTTGCACTGAAGCATATACCTCCGGGGCTCCCGGCAATCCGGTGATCTTGCTGCCGGACATGAGGAACACAAATCGATCGGCGGGCGACCATTTAGGCCAGGTATTATATACCTGTGCTGTCCAGAACTAGCACCGCGTAGTTCATTTGAATGTAATGAAATCCGTCATGTTTGTTTGAAAATCCGGTATTTTATATGATTTCCGTCGTTGTTTATATGAAATATCAGTTTATCTACGTGTTTGCGTGAATTTCGTCCGGTTGGTTGAGTTGCTGTCATAATGTGTGCGGCTACGGTTGGATGGCATAATTTACGGGTCGCCGGTCGGTCTGCGGGCGGCTCGGGCGGCGTTGTGGGAAAAAAACACAGCTTGTGCGAGCTCGTCTCCAACATGCGCGCTGGAGGATGCATGACAGCATGAGTACCCGAGCCATTCCTCGTTCATCGATGGCAAAGGCACTGGTGGACAAAAGGGTCGCCAATCTTTTGGTTACCCCGGGCAAGATCTCTAACATCCCAAATTTTCAATTTGGAATGTTATACATAGATCATCATTGCATAGCATATTTCATT
Organism: Triticum aestivum; assembly: GCF_018294505.1. NCBI lineage: Eukaryota > Viridiplantae > Streptophyta > Magnoliopsida > Poales > Poaceae > Triticum > Triticum aestivum. The sequence goes on along the minus strand of NC_057814.1, from coordinate 428,033,174 downwards.
GCATTTTGGCAAATCCTCAAATAAATCCTAAGCAACTCAAGGACCCTCGGAGAGAGTTGGGGATTTTCCCGATTTATCATATTTGATTTTCATCAAATAATAAAACGAGGATTTTGGTTTTAATTATTTTCTCTCCGGAAAAATATTTCATATTAAAAATAAATGAGAGGAGAAAATATGACTTCTCCAAAACAATTGAAATATTGGAGGAAAAATATTAAAATCATATATTGGATTTTATTTGCAATTTTAATTGCATTAAAAAAATTGCACGTTTTCAAAACGGCATTTTGTGTCAAAAAAATGTTCACCTTGTTCTAATTATTTTAATTAGACGGGGAAAATTTGTTTTATCATTTTTGGATTTTTATATATTTTTCTGTGATTTTTTGATTCGGCGGAATAATTTAAAAACAAACACCGCGCCCGACCGGGCCGAGGCCCAGCCGAGCCGGCCGGCCCAGCCCCGCCGTCTCCCTCGCGCGCACGCGAGCGCCGCCGTGCCCGAGTCCGCC
>NC_057814.1:428024228-428032192 GCF_018294505.1 Triticum aestivum | reverse complement strand
GCACCCCGCCACCCCTCGCCGGACCCCGCCGGAGCCCCGTCCCGACGAGGTACCGATCCGACGCCGTTGCCGGTTTTAAAAAAAAACCGTTCGTTTTTTTAAACCCTAGATCGGTTTATTTTTTTGGTTTTATTATTTAGTGAACGTTCACCGACCCGTTCGTTTTAACGAACGTGTTCGTCGGATTTTCGCTGTTGACGAACGTCCGTTCTTTAACCGTTCGTCAGTTTTCTTTTTCGTCGGATTTTTCCGCGATTAATCCAGATCTCGATTTCTGATCGGATCTTCGTTTTTGTTTAACTTTTCGCTCGTTTATCGGAATCAGGCGATTCAAGCGCCTAGAGTTTCATCTCGAAATTCTCTTTCCGTTTAACCTACTCAAACAAGTTTTTGCTACTGTAAAATTTGACCTAGATCCAGATTAGTAAACGAAGCTTGTTTCTTTCGCCGTTTGACTTTCGTTGTTTCGTTCGAGTTGATTCTTTTTGCAAACCGGAGTTCTTAAGTTGAACTTTCTGGTTGGATCTTTTATTCGAGTTTTACCTGTGCATTAGATGAGTACTTATTGTTTGCTTGTTTGTTTGCGATAGAGTACCCGGAGTGCGCCGCTTGTTACTTTGAATCTCTAGGTTTCGCGGATCATCAGCAAGGCAAGTAACACTTTGATCATACCCTTCCATACCAAGTTTTTATTGCATTAGATAAATCCTCAAACATTGCATGGTTAGGATCTAATTAAACTGTGGGTATTGGGAAGTAGTTGAGGTAGTACCTATTACCTGTTTTATCATCAAACCCTCGGGAGTTACTTTCTACGTTGCTTATATTGCCATGCTATGCTCATAGACGTGGATTGGGTTTGAGAGATATTCATGACAGATGTGATATTTTTAATAATGGTTTACTGAAGGTGGCAACTAAAACTTACATCTGGGTGGATTGTGGCACCTGGAGAACCCAGTGTTGTCTATTTTTATAAGGACCGCCACCCAGGCTCAAAGGGATCATAAGATTATTCATGCTAGAAACTTCCGTGTGTAGCCACAAGCTATTATGGGCTCTAGCATAGTTGAGTAGGTTTCATGATCTCTTGAAGAGGTGGGCTAGCAGATGTAGGGGAAAGTAGGTGTAACTGTCCATCCAGAGTAAATGGTGATTGTTTCTGAAAGACTGTGTCTCGGTCATACGTTTCTCAAACATCATGTAGTGCGAGAATCAAGCGGAGGCGATCGAGTCTTATGGGGAAAAGTGCGCAAACCTCTGCAGAGTGTACAAACTAATCATGGTTAGCCGTGTCCCCGGTTATGGACAACTTGAGTATCTAGTACCTGGATTATCATGTGAATCTCATCATCATGTTACTTTTAATTAACTTTGTTGGGTTAATGATGACACTTAATTGGGATTGAGTTGGAGGTACCTTCTCAATGTTTAACAACCACCATGATAGTTAAATAAAATTTATTCCTCTGCAGTAGGGAAAAATTGGCTTTTCGCAAAACTGTAACCATAGAGCTTTCCACCAGCCATATATGCATGTAGTATAGCATTATTATGTTCATTATTCTCTATGTGTTATTTTTCCAGCATATTCTATGTGCTGACCCGTTTTTGGGCTGCAACATTTAATGTTGCAGACTTTTCAGACGACGAGTAAGGTGCCTTAGGTCGTGGTCTTATACTCAGTGATGCCGTTGGAGTTGATGGACTCACTTAATTATCTTCCAAGTCTTCCGCTGTTATCGTATTTAGATGGCCTTAAGCCATATTTATCATACTTATTCTCCTTGGAGATATTCGATGTAATAAGTGTGTGATTGCTACTCTGTTATAAATCCTCCATTTGTACTGTGCGTGTCAACATTACTGATCCAGGGATGACACTGGTGCACAGCAGCACAGACTATTTGAGGTCTGGTCGCTACAAAGGTGGTATTAGAGCACACGCTGACTGTAGGACACGACCACTAAGCTTAAGCCCTAGAACACTTCTCTCTTCTCATTTCTGACCCCTCTCTACTTTCTACTCTTTTAGGAATGGCGGATGCAAGGAGCAAGTTCATGCAACCAGACGAAGACACGCCTTTTGGACGACACTTGAAGGAAGTCACTAAGTACTTGAACATAGGAATACCAAGCATCACCGGAACCTACAACGCCACATTACCCGAAGAGGAGAGCTGGAAGATTCAAGTTCAAATTCCAGGAAGGACGTTTGCACCTGTTACTGAGCCAATAAGATTGGTTTTCGAAGCACCAACCTGGAGTTTAGGGAAGAGCATGGCCGCCCACATCGCTATGGGACGCATTGGAGAAGTCTACCACAGGGAGCTTAAGGATACAATTTATCAGATTTGTGGATGCCGAGACGAGCAATGGGAGATGATCAGAACCAAGAAGGATGTATCAATTGCATCTTTCATCCAGGAGCAAAACCAACATATTCGTCGCCAGGAGAACCAGATGTGCTCAGACAAGGAAGATCTGAAGAAGGCATTGACGAAGATCAAGGAGCTGGAGGAAGAACTCAAGGCTACACGCGAGGATTATTTGGAGGAAATCGTCGCACTAGTAGGGAAGAATGACGACCTGGAGAAGAAGATTGGAGTATTCATGGGAAATCCAGTGCCAAACGCAGAAGATGACGAATGCGCTTGCCCAGATAACTACATCATCATCGACGACACCGACTCAGACCCCAGTGAAGATGACTTTGTTGATGAAGCTGGAGCAGATATCATGGAGTCTTCAACTGATCAGAATTTCTAGTAGACCACCATATCAGTAGTAGTTTTTCCCCATTTAATAGTATAGTTCAAGCACTTTGTAACGCTAGTTAGATCGATTGTATGCCTTGTTTGAATTGTTTGAGTGATATTGAATGTATTTGTCTCATGAGCATATGGGTAGTGTTTTTCCTCTAGACCTCATTCTATTCTTAACTCTCATCTTTTCTAACCCATCAGATGCCTCCGAGACGCGACACCGGATTTTTTTTCCCACCGGAGATCACCTAGTTGATTCAGCAACAGAATGCCCTGATGCAAGTGTTAGTACAGAACCAAGGCAACAACAACAACAACAACCCACCACCTCCACCTGTTGATCACTTAGCCCGTTTCTTGAGGCTAAACCCGCCGGTGTTTTCCAGTAGCACCGAGCCGATTGTTGCAGATGATTGGCTCCGCAAAGTTGGAAGGGAGTTGACCACTTCAGGATGCACAGATGCGGAAAGAGTGCGTTTTGCCGCACATCAGCTTGATGGACCCGCAACATCATGGTGGGAGAATTACACAGCCACACACCCTATTGACACTGTCACATGGGACCAGTTTCAGCAAGCTTTCCGTACAGCTCATGTTTCAGCAGGAGCTATGGCTATGAAGAAGTGTGAGTTTCGCAACCTACGCCAAGGAGGACGCACCGTAGGCCAGCATGTGGAGGATTTCAGTAAGTTAGCACGTTATGCACCAGATGACGTTGCTACAGATGCAGCCAAGCAGGAGAAGTTTTTCGAAGGACTGAATGATGAACTGAGTATGCAGTTGATGGTAGCAACTTTCAACAACTACCAGGAGTTGGTAGATAGAGCTCTCATGATTGAAGGGAAACAACAGCAGATTGAAAACCGTAAGAGGAAGTACGGACAAGGGAAGTACAATTCTGGAGCTCAGCAGAAGCCACGTTTTGCCCCGAAACCGGGAGGACAGTTTCAGCATACCCATGGAGGAGGTAGTTCGCACAACCATAATGGCTCCAAGAATGGTAATGGGAACGGAGGAACCAACGGACAGAACAGCACCAACCCATCTACCCCAGCCAAGAGGGATCTAAGTCACATTACTTGTTTCAAGTGCCAGAAGACTGGACATTATGCAACTGATTGCCCTGAAGCCCAGAATGGTAATGGCAATGGAAGCTCTGGGAAGAAGCCGAACCCGTTCAACAAAGGACATGTGAACCATGTGAGCGTGGAGGAGGTTGAAGCACAGCCTGATGCAGTAATAGGTAAGTTTTTGGTTAAGTCATTTACTGCAATCATTCTTTTCGATACTGGTGCATCGCATTCATACATATCAAGGGGATTTGTGGATAAGTTTAAGTTGCCCACCAAAGTTCTCAGAACACCTATGTTAGTAACCTCGCCAGGAGCAGAGTATATGGCAAGCCAAGGATGTTTTCAGATGCCATTGGCCATTGGTAGGCATGTTTTCCCCTCAGACCTAATAATTTTGGAGTCGCAAGGTTTGGATGTGATTTTGGGAATGGATTGGCTATCGATGTATGGAGGAAACATCGATTGCGCCAGTAAGTCGATTTTGCTTACCACCCCAGAAGGAAGAAGGATCAAGTATTTATCCCGGCATATGCCGAAGAGGACTCAAGTGAATTCCTTATCAGGAGTTGTACAGGAGGAAGTACCAGTGGTGAAGGATTACCCGGATGTATTTCCAGAAGAGTTGCCAGGCATGCCACCAGATAGAGACACTGAGTTCTTGATTGAACTTTTGCCAGGCACAGGGCCAATACTAAGAGACCGTACAGGATGCCCGCAAAAGATTTTGAGGAAATTAAGAAGCAGATCAAGGAGTTACTGGATAAAGGCTATATTCGCCCAAGTTCGTCACCTTGGGGATCACCAGTACTTCTAGTGGAGAAGAAAGATGGATCGTTGAGGATGGTTGTTGATTACTGTGGATTGAATGAAGTGACCATCAAAAACAAGTACCCACTGCCAATGATCAATGATTTGTTTGACCGCTTACAAGGAGCTAAAGTATTTTCCAAGATCGATCTACGATTAGGATACCATCAGTTAAAGATTCGAGAGCAGGATATACCTAAGACGGCTTTTACCACCAGATATGGGCTGTATGAGTATACCGTTATGTCATTTGGTCTGACTAACGCACCTACCTATTTCATGAACCTGATGAACAAAATGTTTATGGAGTTTTTGGATAAGTTCGTCGTGGTGTTCATTGACGATATTTTAGTCTTTTCCAAGAATGAGTAAGAGCATGAGGAGCATTTGCGATTGGTACTTGAGAAGCTCAGAGAACATCAGTTATATGCCAAGTTCAGCAAATGTGAATTTTGGCTGAAGGAAGTTGGATTCCTCGGACATGTTATTTCTGGAGAAGGAATAGCAGTAGACCCCGCCAAAGTGGACACAGTAACAAGTTGGAAATCACCCACGTCAGTTGGAGAAATCCGGTTTTCTTGGACTTATAGGATACTACCGGAGGTTCATCGAGAATTTCTCGAAGATTGCTAAGCCCATGACTGAGCTATTGAAGAAGGACACCAAATTCAATTGGACTAAGGATTGTGAAGCTAGTTTCCAAGAATTGAAGAAATGATTGGTTACATCACCAGTGTTGATTCTGCCATTTCAACGCAAGTATTATGAAGTTTATTGCGACGCTTCTCATCGAGGACTTGGAGCAGTGCTTATGCAGGAAGGAAGAGTTGTGTCATATGCTTCACGACAACTTAAACCCCATGAGAAGAATTATGCTACGCATGATTTGGAGTTGGCAGCCGTGGTGCATGCGTTGAAGACATGGAGACATTTTCTCATCGGAAACCATTGTGAGGTGTACACGGATCATAAGAGTTTGAAGTATATTTTCACACAGAAGGAGTTAAATCTCAGACAGAGGAGATGGTTGGAGCTCATTAAGGACTATGATATGAGATTGCATTATCACCCAGGAAAGGCTAACGTAGTAGCAGACGCGTTGAGCCGCAAGAGCCATGTCAACACCCTCCTGACAGGAGAGTTACCTCAGGAGTTAGCCGAGGACCTTCGCGAGCTATGTTAGGAGATAGTCCCAAGAGGCTATTTAGCGACATTGGAGATTCGGTCTACCTGGATGGAAAAGATCAGAGAAGCTCAGAAGACAGACAAGGAGATTGACGAGATAAAGGAAAAGATGAGCAAAGGAAAAGTCAAGGGATTTCGTGAGGATGAGCACGATACCTTATGGTTCGAGGACCGCGTATACGTGCCCAATGATCCGGAGATCAGGAAGTTGATTTTGCAAGAGGCCCATGATTCACCGTATTCGATTCACCCAGGAAATACCAAGATGTATTTGGATTTGAATGATACTTTCTGGTGGAACGGAATGAAGAAGGATATTGCGGAGTATGTAGCAGTTTGTGACGTATGTCAGAGAGTGAAGGCAGAGCATCAGAAGCCAGCAGGATTGCTACAACCATTGCCGATACCCGAATGGAAGTGGGATAAAATAGGCATGGATTTTATCACGGGATTGCCCAGGTCTCGTTCCGGCTATGACTCAATATGGGTTGTAGTCGACCGTTTGACGAAGGTAGCTCATTTCATTCCAGTGAAGACCACTTACACCAGCGCTAAGCTGGCAAAGATATACATGTACATGATCGTATGTTTGCATGGAGTTCCGAGGACCATTGTATCAGATAGAGGAACCCAGTTTACCTCGAAGTTTTGGAAGCAGTTACATGAAACATTGGGAACCAGGCTAGAATTTAGTACAGCCTTTCACCCATAGACAGATGGACAGACCGAGAGAGTCAATCAGATTTTGGAGGACATGTTGAGAGCTTGTGCACTAGATTATGGATCTAGTTGGGACGACAATTTGCCACATGCAGAGTTTTCTTACAACAACAGTTATCAAACCAGTTTGAAGATGGCCCCTTTCGAAGCTTTGTACGGAAGAAGGTGTAGAACACCGTTGTTATGGGACGAAGTTGGAGACCGTCAGTTGTTTGGACCAGATTTGATCAAGGAGTCTGAACAGAAAGTGAGGTTGATTCGCGATAGGCTCAAGGTAGCCCAGTCCAGACAGAAGAGTTATGCGGATTCTAAACGAAAGGAGACAGTTCACGAAGTCGGAGACAGAGTTTATCTTCGGGTATCACCACTTCGAGGAGTGAAGCGCTTTGGAGTTAAGGGAAAGCTAGCGCCCCGTTTTATCCGACCATACAGAGTTTTGGAACGTATGGGAGAAGTTGCCTACAAGCTGGAATTGCCCGAAGGATTGTCAGGAGTTCACGACGTATTTCAGGTTTCACAGTTGAAGAAGTGCCACGCAGAGATGGCTGAGATACCACTGAGAGATACAGTGCCGCTGGAAGCGATTCAGCTGGAAAGTGATTTGACCTATGAGGAGAAACCAGTTAAGATTCTCGAGTATGCCAGCCGAGTCACCCGCAGTAAGGTTATCAAGTTTTGCAAAGTCCAGTGGAGTCACCGCACGGAAGATGAAGCCACCTGGGAGCGAGAGGAAGACCTACGGAAGGACCACTCCCACCTGTTTTCTAGCCAACCCGAATCTCGAGGGCGAGATTTATCTTAAGGGGGGTAGGTTTGTAACATCCCAAATTTTCAATTTGGAATGTTATACATAGATCATCATTGCATAGCATATTTCATTGCATTTTGGCAAATCCTTGAATAAATCCTAAGCAACTCAAGGACCCTCAGAGAGAGTTGGGGATTTTCCCGATTTATCATATTTGATTTTCATCAAATAATAAAACGAGGATTTTGGTTTTAATTATTTTCTCTCCGAAAAAATATTTCATATTAAAAATAAATGAGAGGAGAAAATATGACTTCTCCAAAACAATTGACATATTGGAGGAAAAATATTAAAATCATATATTGGATTTTATCCGGATTTTATTTGCAATTTTAATTGCATTAAAAAAATTGCACGTTTTCAAAACGGCATTTTGTGTCAAAAAAATGTTCACCTTGTTCTAATTATTTTAATTAGACGGGGAAAATTTGTTTTATCATTTTTGGATTTTTATTTATTTTTCTGTGACTTTTTGATTCGGCGGAATAATTTAAAAAAAACACCGCGCCCGACCGGGCCGAGGCCCAGCTGAGCTGGCCGGCCCAGCCCCGCCGTCTCCCTCGCGCGCACGCGAGCACCGCCGCGCCCGAGTCCGCCCCGAGCACG
>NC_057814.1:428004060-428023674 GCF_018294505.1 Triticum aestivum | reverse complement strand
TTCGCCGCCGCCGACGCCGCCCATCGCCGCCCGTCGACACCCCAAGCCCCGCCGCCACTCGCCGGACCCCGCCGGAGCCCGCCGACCCCGCCGGAACCCCGTCCCGACGAGGTACCGATCCGACGGAGTTGCCGGTTTTTTTTAAACCCTAGATCGGTTTTTTTTGGTTTTATTATTTAGTGAACGTTCACTGACCCGTTCGTTTTAATGAACGTGTTCGTCGTATTTTCGCTGTTGACGAACGTCCGTTCTTTAACCGTTCGTCAGTTTTCTTTTTCGTCGGATTTTTCCGCGATTAATCCAGATCTTGATTTCTGATCGGATCTTCGTTTTTGTTTAACTTTTCGCTCATTTATCGGAATCAGGCGATTCAAGCGCCTAGAGTTTCGTCTTGAAATTATCTTTCCGTTTAACCTACTCAAACAAGTTTTTGCTACTGTAAAATTTGACCTAGATCCAGATTAGTAAACGAAGCTTGTTTCTTTCGCCGTTTGACTTTCGTTGTTTCCTTCGAGTTGATTCTTTTTGCAAACCGGAGTTCTTAAGTTGAACCTTCTGGTTCGATCTTTTATTCGAGTTTTACCTGTGCATTATATGAGTACTTATTGTTTGCTTGTTTGTTTGCGATAGAGTACCCGGAGTGCGCCGCTTGTTACTTCGAATCTCTAGGTTTCGCGGATCATCAGCAAGGCAAGTAACACTTTGATCATACCCTTCCATGCCCAGATTTAATTGCATTAGATAAATCCTCAAACATTGCATGGTTAGGATCTAATTAAACTGTGGGTATTGGGAAGTAGTTGAGGTAGTACCTATTACCTGTTTTATTATCAAACCCTCGGGAGTTACTTTCTACGTTGCTTATATTGCCATGCTATGCTCGTAGACGTGGATTGGGTTTGAGAGATATTCATGACAGATGTGAGATTGTTAATAATGGTTTACTTAAGGTGGCAACTGAAACTTACATCTGGGTGGATTGAGGCACCTGGAGAACCCAGTGTTGTATGTTTTTATAAGGACCGCCACCCAGGCTCAAAGGGATCATAAGATTATTCATGCTAGAAACTTCCGTGTGCAGCCACAAGCTATTATGGGCTCTAGCATAGTTGAGTAGGTTTCATGATCTCTTGAAGAGGTGGGCTAGTAGATGCAGGGGAAAGTAGGTGTAATTGTCCATCCGGAGTAAAGAGTGATTGTTTCTGAAATACTGTGTCTCGGTCATCCGTTTCTCAAACATCATGTAGTGCGAGAATCAAGCGGAGGCGATCGAGTCTTGTGGGGAAAAGTGCGCAAACCTCTGCAGAGTGTACAAACTAATCATGGTTAGCCGTGTCCCCGGTTATGGAAAACTTGAGTATCTAGTACCTGGATTATCATGTGAATCTCATCATCATGTTACTTTTAATTAACTTTGTTGGGTTAATGATGACACTTAATTGGGATTGAGTTGGAGGTACCTTCTCAATGTTTAACAACCACCATGATAGTTAAATAAAATTTATTCCTTTGCAGTAGGGAAAAATTGGCTTTTCGCAAAACTGTAACCATAGAGCTTTCCACCAGCCATATATGCATGTAGTATAGCATTATTATGTTCATTATTCTCTATGTGTTATTTTGCCAGCATATTCTATGTGCTGACCCGTTTTCGGGCTGCAACGTTTCATGTTGCAGACTTTTCAGACGACGAGTAAGGTGCCTTAGGTCGTGGTCTTATACTCAGTGATGCCGTTAGAGTTGATGGACTCACTTATCTTCCAAGTCTTCCGCTGTTATCGTATTTAGATGGCCTTAAGCCATATTTATCATACTTATTCTCCTTGGAGATATTCGATGTAATAAGTGTGTGATTGCTACTCTATTATAAATCCTCCATTTGTACTGTGCGTGTCAGCATTACTGATCCAGGGATGACACTGGTGCACAGCAGCACAGACTATTTGAGGTCTGGTCGCTACAAGATCCAAACAGCCCCTCCCAACAGATCTAAATCCCTTGTTCGCCGTGGAATTTTGCCATGTGTTGTTTTCATGGACTAGCAAGATGCCCGTGCATTGCACGGAACATCAAGATGCATTTTTTTACAAACTCCCGCATGCATGCAATGGATAATTAATGTCCTCCTTTGCTAGTACCACGAGGCAAACACCATTAATATTGCATCGATTAGTGTTAGTGGCCTTGTATATCTGCAAATTGTAATTTTGATAGTGGGCCCTTGTATATAAAAATGGAGGGAGAAAGATGAGAGATAAGGTCAGGAGGAGTGGGGTGTGGTGGTGACTGGTGGTCGGACTGGGCGGAGGCATGGGGATGGACGGCGCATTATGTCTAGGTTTGTATCTCTCTCACACACACCCACGTAGGTGGGGGACGTGCACGAAGAGAAGAGGTGCACGCACGGCGCACGTACTCTCGTCTCTTTCCCAACCACACCCGCGCGGGTACATGGTGGAGCTCATTTCTGTCCGAAAAAGGCAGCCCACGTGGTAATTTGGCACGTGTACTGGTTGTCCACTTGGTGGAGGGAGGATCGTCTACCACGGCTGATCAAACAAATTGCGACTTGACGCGTTATGTTAAATTAAAAAAAGAGGCAAACCATGTGGGGCCTACCTTAGAGGCAAGGCTCTATACACTGGAGTACTTTTGATGTGCCCCGTCAACTCGCAGAAACGAGGAGAAGCTTGCTTAGTCTGCCGTCTCCCCCGCCCACGGGCGCGGTGGCTCGCAGGATGAGGTGAAGCTTGCGTACGAGTAGTAGTACTACTACTACTATTGTACGCCTTTACGCCCGCTCCCTCGCCCACGCGCGCGGTGGCTCGCAGCACGAGGAGAAAATTTTACTACTCCCTCCGTTTACTCCTCGTCCCTACTACGTACTTTGGTTAGTACTCCCTCCATTTACTTATACAAGGCCACTATAAAAAAATACATTTTGCATCTATACAAGGCCACAAATAGTAATCGAGACAAAAGTTACTACTCCCTCCTTTCCAGTTTATGGCTCAATTTCAAAATCTCTCCAACCAAGGTAGACGGTGAGTGGTCGAATTAATTTCGTAGTTTGCACAAGTAATTAGTACGCTCGTTTTTCTCAAGAAGTTATGTTTACCGAGGCATTAATTAGAACGAATGCATGAATGACCACTAAATTTCCATTAATTTGTACATGCATTGGTTAGTTTCCTCTTGACACTGCTTGCGTCGGGTGATCTAACGCACCTCGAAATCCAACATGTAATGGTGCTACTACTAGTATAGTAGAATTGAGACTTATCAAACGGAAAAATGAATGTTTTTTAGATGAGCACTATAAACCCTAGTGGGTACGTACTCCGTAAAAACAGATTTTTCCAAAACTAAGTCGCTCCCTTTCATGAATTCTGTAGTATACTCCTCCGTCGACGCTCCCTTTTATGAATTATGTACTTCCTGTCGCCGACATGTGGGACATATAGCAACCGGGTCGACGTGTCAAGCACCAAATAACAGTGCAGAACAGCAGGGGGACGCACCCCACTCGTACCAGCCCAGTAGTAGTAATGAGCAATGAGACGTCAAATCACAATGCCGCACCTTCCCAGACGGACGAAGCAACCATTATTTCACACTTCGGTTCGCCATCATCTCAAACCACGTAGTATTGCTTCTGCCTCAAGAGGGACACGCGCATCGCCTTGGTACATCATGACACGTGGGACCGCATGACAGGCCATGCTCCCCCGCCGATCGCTCGGTAAAATCACCTCATTTTTACTATACTTCCTCCGTATCGGTTTACTACATGGCATGCATGTCATTCTAGGTTGAGATTTAACTAGCTATATATGTGATGAACAGTACTCTAGCCTTTTAAAAAATGTATACTTTTGTACAATAGTACTATCGATGGATTACGCCATGGAGCAAAAATTGAAATTACAAAAAAGGTGGTACATATAGAGAGCGCTCGTCGCCAAATTATGCATATAGTACTATTAAAAAAGCTAGTACGTGCTTAATTGGGGTGCTAAATTCTATTAAAGAAATACTAGTAGTATGTACATACTGAAGAGTTAAAGTAACGAGAAGAAACATAACATAGTTCTGCTGGGGGCTCAGCACAACACACCCCTCAAATTAAACTAAGCACACCTGAAATTAAACTATGCAACTAATCCGCTAGACACTGCATTAGAAGTTTAGAACCACCGTGAGCAACGACACTGCCACCTTACTCGGAGTCCTCGTCCACGTCCTCGACTTCGTCCTTGTCCCTCTTCCTCTTGGCCGATACTTCTTTGCTTGAACCGCACACTTGGCTGTTGCTCTTCATCCAACCCTTGTAGATATTGAAACAAAGGTAGCCATCCATTGCAGCGTAGTGGATGTGGTCTATATCTAGTACATTCCGCTGCCATGCATGACGATGAAACGTGTAATGAGGTTTCTCGAGTTTACGGTACGAACGATGAACCATGGCTCCTGCCAGGGTCAGCATTGAAGGCTGACGAGAGGGCACCAGTCAGTTCTTCTGGAGGTCGAAGGGGTTGCCTACAACGAGGCCTATCTGACCCAGGACTTCTTTGTCGTTCTTAAAGTCTACAGTAACTAATTTCACTGTTTTGTCCTTGAGGAAGTTCTTAAAATTCTGGCACTCAACGTCGGCATGGCATATGTGGTAGACCAAGCAAATGTTATGTACGCAAACCTGGATCACGGCGGGCTTCTTCCTCTCTTCGTCCTTTAGATCCTTCTCTTGTCCCAGGACTGTGTTGTACTCAACATCTAGCCCAGCGACCCACTCATCATCTGAGTTTTCGAACATGCGTCTGAAGCGAGAAAGGCATCCTTTCACTATCGCGGAAGAACGGGTGTAGATGACGTCGAACTCATCGCCGGTGATGGTTCTAACCTTGTACTCACCGTCGATCGTGGAGATTTGGGACGCCATGGATTTGGGAGGAGGTTTAGGATTAGTGGAACTGCCGTAATGTGAATGGACGGGACGACTAGGAGCGAACCGCCGTAGTATTGAAGGACGTGCGAGGACGAGTAGGAGCGAACTGCCAGTGTGCGAACGGCAGGGTAGTGGCTTTCCATTCTCCCATGATACGGGCTTCCGAGAGCCCTTGGATCTGAGATCGAACGGTTGCATGGCGTGATTCTAGACCTATGGGTGAATATCCTATCCTGGAGGGTTATTCTGCAAATTTTCAGCAACTTAGCATGCGACCGTTTGATCTCAGATCCAAGGGCTGCCAGCAGCCCTTATCATGGTTGCGCCTACCACGACCGTCGCGTTGCTCGCGGGGTCGCGCCCTTGGAGATTTGACACGGTGCGTTAGGCTATCTGATGTTGGCATGTCATACATAGTCATCACTTAGTCACTCATACTACAACAAGGTTGGCTATAAGGTTGGCTATAAGTGTATATTTTTACTCCTCTCTATCTCTTTCTTCGTACTCCCTCCGTCCCATAATATAAGAGCGTTTTTTACACTAGTGTAGTGCCAAAAACGTTCTTATATTATGGGACACAGGGAGTACTGGTATTTATTGCATTTGCCAAGGAGTGACCTCTTCCAATGAAATGGTGTTGCTAAGTTTGCTTCATTTAATTAGCTATAGACTCAAAATTGTCTTTTCACCTAGGTACACGCGCTTAGCACCGTTTCTTCCTTGGGTCACCAAACTAGTCTCTCTCTTCTTGATTAACTTGCCACATCATACTTTATGCCTATGTGGCAAGCTTAAGCACCTGTAGGAGCAAGTAAAAGTAAGTAAAATAGTGCGCTTTACATGGCATTTTTGCATATGTGGAGGAAAGAGAGGCAAGGAAAAAGTTGAGAAGTGGGCTCTCATGCAAGAGCCAGCCTCTACTACATGGTGGAGCATTGGGAGAGGCACCTGTATGGAGGTGGTCAGGAATCGGGAGACTCACGCCGGTCGTAGCGCCGCAGTTAAAATGATAATGGCAAGCCAAATCACGGGGCCCCACCTGTCCAGCAGTAACTCGTTGTCAAATCACACAGCCCTACGTTTGCAGCAGCCTACTCCCTCGTCTTCTCGCATCTCTGTCGAACCGACTAGGCGGAACTGCCCCGCCTACCACACAGGAAAAGCCCCGCCCTCGACTTTTAAATACAACTACATCCGCTTAAGAATCCAATGATATACTTTTATGACATAGTAACTCATATTTTGTTAGTCAAATGGATGACCCAGAACTACGTGCAGGCCCTATAAACCGAGACACCTAAAAATAAAAAAACCGAGACGGAGAGGGTAGTTCAGCACGTATCTTTTTAGATCAATATAGTCGGGATTCACCAAGGAGCAAAACCAAGTGGTAGGCTGCTCCTGTCGTGTTGGCGTAGCAACCCAAGCAGGGTCAGTCCGCACACGAAATGGCGACACACTTAATAGGACCCCTTTGGCCGACATGTGGCTCATCCACCGTCTTGTTCCACGTGCGATGCACCAAATTACAGTTCGGAGCAGTGGTTGGAATTGGAGGCACCCCGGTCGTAGCACCGCAGTAGTAGAAAATGAGCGATGAGGGGTCAAATCACAAAGCCCCACCTTTCCCGCATTAAGCTGGACGGACGAAGAAACCATCATTTCACTCTAGGGTGCAAGAGCATAAAGAAAAGAGAAAACAATGATGCATGCGGCAGCTACCTAGGGCACCCTAGGGTAGTTGTCTCCACTACAGATCCTTTTTTGGAAAGCGCCTCCACTACAAATCGGCTTCTCCCGCGTCCTCTTGAAGAAAACCGATGATGAGTGCGGCGGTAGGGTTTGTAGGAGTACTACGGCGTGCGGGGCCACGTCGTAGTAAACGGGTTCGAGTCGACGCCTTAAATATGTGTGGGCCGCTTGGTTTTACGGGAACGAGGCAGCATTTTGGGTTCAGGGACCAGTGGAGATATAGTACGTACAAAAAATTGTGGACGTAGGTTCGACCAAAAGGCAATGATGCATGGGCCCTGCATGTTGATATACCCGGGGCCGCGTGAAATTTGCTACTCTACTCAAAACTAGTAAGGTACACATGTATTGAACGCATGAGATTTCGAAACCAAATTATGAATAAATACACACTATAGCATGTAAAGCTTTGAGTCATATATGCATGATGTAGATGTTCGTTTAGTTCTTATAGTTCATCTCATTCAAAATCAATTAGTTTTATAAAAATGTTAATATTCATGGGGTTGTGCATTGTAAATCATAAAGTAAAAAACAAATAATGGCAATTCATTTAGAAAAAAAATAATCAATTATGATACAGAAGATTCTAGAACAAAGGAGAAGTGCTTGTGTTTTGAGGTTTGTGCATTATGCTTAAGTTCAACCATGGAGTCTTCTAAATTGTACATGTGGCAGATCTGGTGGAATGTTGATGATATCCAACGGCCAGTAGTGCTCGGATTTGCCTATCTCTGCACTGTCGGGTTAGCTTCATCCAGCGACCATCTTTCAAAGTTATTGGCACACTATATAGTTCTTGTGCCATAGTTGCATGTTTTGGAAAAAAGCTACTAGTGTGTTGTACTATCTATTTAGGAATAGAAGATGTATACATGGAAGTTGTAGGGAAAGAGATGACATGGAGCATCTCAATTCCTATGAGTAGGGATTGGAAAAGAGATGTCATTTGGTTCACATCATAGGAACTTTTCTATTGAATCAGAGATGACATGTATCTCAATTCCTATGAGGAGGGATTAGAAAAGAGATGTAATTTGGTTCATATCATAGGAACTTTTCTATTGAATATACGCTAATGTTTATTTTCCTTTGAAATTAAGGGAGTATAGGAATCCATTCATATGAACCAAGTGGCTCTAAAGCTATAGAAATGATATCATGTTTATTTCCTTTGAAATGTGGAGTATATGAATCTATTCCTATGAACCAATTGGCTCTAAAGAAAAATATCCTATAAAAATCGTATCATATAGAGTTCCTATGATATTCCTCGAAACTAAAGGATGCTTGAAATTGCTGCGGGTGATACGATGGTCTTTCTTTGTAGACTCCTCACCCATCTTTATTGTTACCTCTCGAAGATGAATGAAATGATATATACATGGTATTCTACATGTGCAATTTGGTACACGAAAACTCGGTAAAAGCTTGCGAGGTTTGAATTTTCAATAAAGCTATATGCACTGCATTTCGGAATGGATGGAGCATACGGCAATTGCTAACACTCACGTGGAAGATTTGTGTGTAGGAGGAGTGGCTGTTCTGTTAAATGACATGGCAAAGCTGACACTGTCGGATGCCGATCTAACGGTTCTTACGGCGTTCGTCAGGAAAAGGCTTGTGGCGAACATTTGTCGGATAATGATGTACGGACACATGCGTTGCATTGATACGTGCCCCCCTCTCTCTCACGCACACGCACCCTCACGAGTCACGACTCTCCCGAGTCCTCTCGCAGACTCGCACGTCGCACCCACCGTCTATCTGCAGGTAGACGTCACGCACATATGTGCTCTTCACACCCTACTCTCAGAACTTCTAAAAAACAAAAGACGGCGCGTACATTTTATTTTAGCTCACACGTCACACACTTATACTATTACTCTTGCGGCGAACGTTCTTTGGGCATAGTATATTGTACTCTCACGAAGAGAAGTAGTGCATGCACGCACTAGTTCTCTCACACCCACTCGCGGGTACACGTAGGAGCGCATTTTTTTGAAGCTGGTACAACAAAATCACTCCACTATATATAAAAGCAGGAGCCTTAGCGCTTGCTTTACTAGGGTTCCTCTCGTTCACTCTCTCATGCTCTCCAGATCTAAGCAACACATAGGTGGTCACACTCTCTCTCAGCTCACGGCTGGTCACAAATCCGGCCGGACAACCTTCACCGGGGCAGGGGTGTAGGTGCATCGTTCACGCTGTCGTCGGCGGCGAGGGAGGAGACCAACGGCTGCCCGCGCGTCCCGATCGGCGGCCGTGCCGTTCTCTCCGAGAGAGCGCCGGCTCGGGAGGGCCTCCGACCCCTTCTTCCTCTCTGTGGTATTGTGGCCAAGATGCGGCCTCCCGATGCCGCCTTTGCCACATGCCGACGACCCTCAGGTATATATTCCTTCGAAACCTGCCTTGCTCTACTGCCCCAGCTCCCTTCGTGTGGATCCTTTTCTACTTCCGTTCGCTGTTCCAAAGCCACCTAGACTTCTACTATTATTAGAAGTAAAGCTAGTTCATACAGTCGACTCAAAGCGTTGGTTCAAACAGGGAAGAAAGTGGGAAAGCTATAGCATGAATCTAGGACTTGGTTCTAAGAGGAAACGGGGGAAAGTAGTAATATCTGTCACTGTTTAAATAACCGTATTTCGTATTTGCGCAAATAGGGATGTCTGTCTCCATATCATTTTGGGATGTCTGTCTCCGTATCGTTTCTATCCGCGAAATCAAAAGCACACACCTCAGTTTTAGTACAACTGCGCAAAATGAGATGGCTATCCCTCGTTGCCATCGTCTAACCTCCCGTCTTCAAGGTATCCCTACATTGGTAGTAACTAAGGTAGAATGACCAACGCAATCTAAAAGAAGCTGATTCGTACGTTTTACTTCCTGATTGCAGTGCAGGGACGAGCGAAAACAACTGCATCCTAGTACGGAATGCACTTTCTACCAGTTCATCCATGGACCAAGGACTAGCTAGCACGGCTGCACCGCGGTTTTTTGGATAGGTGCGCGGACAAGAGGCATTGTGGTCTCCTTATTCCTGCAAATAGCGGTGCTTAAATTTAGTGGAATGCACAAGCATTTCAGCTGGTCAGTACACTGCATGGTTCAGTTCAACATTCCAGCTGAGACCACAATTATAATTGGTTATTCTGGAATGAGAGAACCTAACCCTGGATGGTGGCAACAAGAAAAAACCAGAGTGAACTCCAGGAAATTTAAGCCTGCTGGGAGGCCCTTTGCTCAGAGAAGCCTTGCTTGTTTTTTCCTAATTTGTAAACCTTCTCACAACTTTGTCTTTTGCTGTGAACTAGTATATGTTTGTTATGTTCTATGAATCATTGAGATGTATAAAATTGCTTAACTTATGCTTTTCAAGTTTTTTATGAAGACGAGTTTAATGTGAGTGTTGCACATGAGCGCTGGACTAGCGTGTGAACGTTTGGAATTTATTACATTGTGGCCTCAATTAACTACATGAACCACTATAACAAGATACATAGTTTCTTATATGTCAGACAACAGATTGTTGATTGTTAGCTGGTCGATAGCCTAGTGTTGAAGCGAGCTGAGCAAATGTGCCGTGTTTTGCACAACTGCTTACAAGTGGGGTAGCACCAACAGTGTTTACAAGTACTTATGTATACGTCAGAGCACGGTTCTCGAATGAGTGCTCTATTTCATCAAAACAGACACTGCTTGTATGATAAACCGTGACAACTTATGTCTTACATGCCATATTCATGAAAAAACTAGTGAGGACGCATTTGTTTCGGCAATAATTACGATGGTTCTCACATGATTCACGGGCACACAAAAGTAGCAGCAGTTCCCATAAACGGATTCAAACAGAGTACTAGCCCCAGAAGGGTCGATAACAGTCAAGGTTTGGATAATTAGACACAATCCAAACTACTATTAAACACTAGCTGGGGCAACTATTTCATGCCTCGATCTAATTTGGGCTGGACACAAGACGGACCTTGCCATGAACATCATCGAGGACGTCCCGCAGCAGCTCAATCTTGTGAACCTTCATGAAGACAACCTTGTGGCCTTGCCACTGATAAACTTGTTTGTGGAGGCATGCCACATCATCTTCCTGCGTAAGCTTGACAAGAACAGTATGCCTCACAAACGAAGGAGTAGCTTTGAACTTCTTGTGCTTCAGTACACCCTGGACAACACGCCTGACAACAGTGAGGCTGGAATACAACTCTTCATTGGTATAACCACAAATGGCTTCCAGGATCCAACAGCCTAAGAACTTTGTTTTCCCAGTGCGTATATTCAGGTTGTCCGCCTCATAGCGAGTGACATGTACAACCACACAATCCTTGTCTGCATCAGGGGTCTAATTGAAACAGACACAAATTCAGAACTACTTTTCAGTATAAGAACACAAGTTATTTAAACCACTATGTATAGCATGGCATCGAAGCTAATAAAATTTTGCATTATTAATCACCACAGACTTCCTTTTCTAAAAAATCACCACATACTTAGATGACAAACCACAATCGAGATCGGCAAAGAAGGAAATCACCTTGGGCAGCTCACCGGGGGGGGACACATCCCCGAAGGGGGAAAACTGCTCCTGCAGGGCCACGGGGGTTGTAACCTCTAATGGGGCGTTGACCATCTCAGTAGTGGCCGTGAGCGTATCTAGGGTCGGCTCGGTGGTTGCCTCCATCTTCTTGGAGCTCTCTGTCTCGTGGGGATCAACCTCCCGCGTCTGCTCCAATATCGGCAGATCTTTGCCTGGTTCTCCTTGGTCCATCATGAAACTGACGAATACTAGGAGACCACTGAAAGGAAAACACAATCGCAATGACAATGAAACAAAAATGAGAGTGAGGATCGGTTACTACTTTGCAAAAGTTCTTTTTTTCTCTGAACGAAAATATACCAACATCACGGATCCGCTTACCTTCCCTTTGTTCGGAGAGAAGAACAGTGGCAGATGCGAGTGTTGCATTTCTTGAAGACGGTGAGGGAGAAGGGGATTCAGCGAAGAGTGAAATGATGGTTGCTTCGTCCGTCAAACTTAGACTGCGGGGAGGTGGGGTTTTGTGATACGATGGCTCGTTACTGCCGCGCTACGACTGGGGTGACTCTCCGCCTGCATACTGCCTTCTAATTTGGTGGATGGCATTTGGGCCCGCGCGCTGCATGGCCCGCATGTCGGTGAACAAAAGTATAACGACATTCAGTAGAGGGAGATGTTTCAATGACCTAGGAGGAGCCAGAAGCGGTAGAGTGTCTCCACTGTACTAGTAGTAATTGTTTTTCTGGGTAGCTGTAGAGTGTCTCCACTGTACTACTGTAGTAGTAATTGTTTCTCTGGGCCCAAGACAAAACAGCCCATCCACACTAGTAAATAGTAAAATCAATTCAAAAGCCCATATATTTACTGAATGAGAGGCCCTACCCACACCCAGCACATCCCCCCCCCCCCAAAAAAACCTGGGTGCTCTTCTTCCTCCTCGCTCCCACCCACCCCACGTCAGCTCGCTCCACTCGTACCCCCAAATTCCTCACCTCACTCCTACAGAAAACCCCAGCTCCCCTTCTTCCTCACTCCTACAGAAAACCCCCAGCTCCCCTTCTTCTTTGCTCGCACTACAACTAGGCTCGTCATTAGTTACTCTGCTCAAATCCATGAGCGCGACGCGATGCCCTCGAGGAAAATGGAGTCGGCTGACCCCAGCGCCAAGAAGATGAGGCTCCCGCCAGCGGCGACGCCTATTGTAGATCCCGCACCCGGCAGCGCGGGGAGAAGCGGCGACCCCGCCCCCACCGGATCCCAGGAACCCATAGAATCTCGGGTGGACCGCATCAGCGATCTCCCGGAAGCCGTCCTTGGGGAGATCATCTCACTTCTCCCCACCAAGGATTGCTGCCGCACCCAAGTCCTCTCAATTCGCCGTGCCCCTTAATCTCGACTGTCGTTAGCTATCTCTCTTCAATGATTTTGAAATCCCAGAGCCATCTTCTCCTCCCACCAGGTCTCCGTTCAAAGCCTCTGCATCCCGTCATGCTACCTGAGCAAGCATACCATGCCCTGCACGGTGGACGCCTAGCTTAAATCCCCTGAATTCACAGAACTACAGCTGCTTGAGTTCTAGTATTCCCCTGGAAATCACATACCACATACCGAACACCATGAACTTGTGCCCTCAGCACCGATGTCCATCTCGCGGTTTTCGTCCTCTCTCCAGACCGCCACCTTTGCGTTGTGCTACCTACCAGACAATCTGGTACTAAACCTTCGACTCCCATTTCTCAAGAAACTTTCACTTGTGCGGGTTCGTATATCGGAGGCCTCATTGCACAGCATCATCCACTCCAGTTGCCCTGCGCTGGAGTGCTTGGTGCTTGTTTTCACAGTTAGAATCGGTTGTCTCCAAATAAAGTCGCCTAACCTTGTAAGAATTGGAATTTCTTTTGACGGAAGGCAGCTCATCATCCAAGATGCCCCTTCACTTCAAAGGTTGATCCTTGATTCTAGTTATTCACCGTTGCAAATAACCGTCCTCTCTGCACCTAAACTGGAGACCTTGGGTGTAATACATGATCTCTGTGCTCATTTCAATATGGTGTTTGGCTCCACAGTTCTTCAGGTACTTTATATTATCATCTACACTTGTAACCATAAGCTGCATTTGAAATTTCTTCGCATAATTTATATATCATCTTGGAGTACACATTTTGTACTAATATTATGTTCTATGCTCAATGAAGAGTTTCTCCATGGATGGCCTATCAATGGTCTTGGATTCTGTCAAGATATTATATTTCCAATGAATAGTTTTGATCTGAACAAGATTATTGGCTTGCTGCAATGCTTTCCATGTCTGGAGAAGTTGTATATAAAGGTGATAATTTCACGCACATTGGAAGCCCGCATATAGTGTACTAGAATTAACCGTTCAGCTGTTGCTCTTTCGACACTCTTCTTTTAGACCTTAACTGTTTTCAATCTTCATGTTTATTTAGGCATCAGGACGGGGTAAGAAAGTTATAACCAATCGGTGGATTCGTAAGCATCGGGATTTTCTCACTTCTCATGAGATTCGATTGAAGACAATAACGCTAGAACGATATGTAGCCAACCGTGCAAACACAAGATTTGTCACATTCTTCCTGCTGAATGCGAGGTTACTATTGTCCATCAGGCTTAAGTTTATCAGCAGCATTGTTTTGATGGATGGGTATGTCGAAGAGCAAAAAAAGGAGTTTCAGGTGGGCAAAAGAGCTTCTGAACGTGCCGGGCTTCTATTTACAACATATTGTGGTCATAATCCAGTAAATTTTACGACCCAGGATGTTCATTCTATGGACCTGACCGATCCATTTGACTGTGACTGCCGAAAACAGTGCTGGAGTTAGATGCTGTTGCCCTTTTCAATCTAGTTTTTTTTGTAAACCTGATGAACAATTAACCGTCGTGCTTTTGTACAGTTTGTAAGCTGGAGTTAGATGTTCCTGCCCTTTTCAACTCGGCTGTGACTGTCATATTTTCTTCGAAACAAGGCAAATGGCTTGCCATTCGTTTAATTTAGAGTGAAATATTGTAACAAATCCCAACCAAGGGAAATAACATCACTCTCGCCGGCTGCTTGAGCTCACTGTGCATTATAGAAGCCAAGTGATTAGCCCCCACCAGCACCCACAAACTTATTTCGAACTAGCACATCAAATTAGCTGTAAATTTTCATAGGAAAGGCTGCATGACCGTGACAGATTTGGATTCTGACATTTGGGACCCGCAAGGAAATAGCCTATCCAAGGTGGTGTCGACTTACTAGCCAGTCAACAAACGATTCTGCCTACCAGCCGTTGGATTGACATCCAACATCTGTCGTGTATCTTCTATCTCTTGTCTTCTTCTTCTTCCAACATCCGCCCAAACCAAACCACCCCGTCGGCTCCGCCTGCTCCCGCCTCCCATGGCTGGCTGCGCCTCCGCCGCCCTACCGTACGTACCCTCCAACGTTGGCCAGTCCCTCCCTCTATTCCCCCACACGTCCTATTATTCTCCGGCGACGTCAGCCCCAACACGCACCCGCGCCCGAACCAGTCAACCCTCGTACTCCCCTCCGCCTGCGACTGGACCGGCGCATCTTCAACGGCTCCTGTTAGTTCCGTCCGAGGCCTCGTCGTCGTCCTCCGCCTTGCGGCCTTGGTTCTCTCGCCGTGCGCGGTGCGCCGCCCTCTTGTGTTGTCAACGTCGTCAACAACCAAGAGGAACAAGGAGATGACTGTACGTGGAGAGGATGACAGTAGGGACCCACTAGTGTCATGGCAGTACGCAAGCAAGTGCCTCTATAGTACAAGCCCAAAAATATGGTTCCTCCTAATGGTTGGACATCTGGGGCTCACGCCATTGTCAACGTAGTCAATAAACGAGAGAATTACACTACGAGCGGCTGACACCAGGGACCCAGCAAGTCACGCAGTTTTTTAGGAACAAGCAGTTGTTATTTATACTAGTTTTAGCGACGGATCACGGTAACAACGGGGCTGTGCGGGGGCTGTGGCCCGTCTAGCCAGGGTTTTATTTATGTTTACCCCATCATGAGCCCAGTTGTGTTTTTTTCTTGCTGAAAATGGCTAGCCCAGTTCTATTTTTTTAAGAAATACCCAAACAAGGCCTACTTGGTTTATCGGCCCTGCTGGGCTGCAAATCTTTCAAGACGAGGAGAGTTTCATCCGGTTTGCCCAGAAATGGGATGTACATTTTTAAAACACATCAAACCGGGAATTAGTTTCAATTTTTTTTCATTACAAGATCCTAAATTCCATTGATTTTTATGCGTGGACAATTATTTGGATTTTATATTTATATAAATTATTTTTCAAAATAGTTTGAATGTGAATCAATATTTCTTGATTAAAAATAGTTGACCGCACCGAAATATGCAAAATTTCGTATACTTTTTAACCGTGGCCACAATATGGGGTGTAATGCTAACAAAAAGAAGATGGGCTCAGAAAAAATTCTTAAGAATTAGCAAATGGGTTGTACATTATTAGAAATAATGGCAGATGGGCTGTATGCTGTTTTCCACAGATTTGAGGCTGACTTGTGCGCCTACTACAGGTTGAAGCGCATGATTTCATAAAAAAAGGTTGACGCACACGCAACGCCCTATGAACTTAGTCAACACACGAGAGCAGTGACTGTTGGATGTCCATCCAACGGCTTTCGTGCTTCTTCAATCTCTGCTCTTCATGCTCCAGCCGCTCAAACAAGCGCCGGCGGGACTGCCTGCTCCCTCCTCCCGTGGCCGGCTATGCTGCCGCGCAGGCCTCACGGCCCCACCGTACTCCCATCGCTGGCCTAGCCATCCCTCTACTCATCCACACATGCTGTTATTCTCTGGCGACGGCAGAGGAACCAGTAAACCCTCGTACTCCTACGCATGGGAAACAACCACTGAGTATCCCCTGGCTCCGTGTCGTTCCCTTCCTAGGCCTCGCCGTCGTCCACCGCCCTGGTGCTCTCGGCGCGGCCTGGTCAACGTGGTCAATGAACGACATCCATCAGAATTGGACTGTGCGTGGAGAGGCTGACAGCTGGGTCCACGGCCGCACGCTAGGAAATGCCTCCTTATTACGCGCAAAATAATGATTCCTCCACCTGAGAGCTAGGACCCACAGGAAGGGCCTCTGTATTTCGCGAAAAAACGTTCCCCGCTGACAGGTCGGACCCACTAGCTATATCTTCGCATGCAAGGAAGTGCCTCCTTATTACGCCCAAAAAATGAATACGCCCTGCTAGCTGGGACCCACCATATTGTTGGGCTGACTTGTGGGCCTACTAAGTTGACGGGGACGGAGGGCTTTGTCAACTTAGTCAATACTCCAGTGACCGTATGATGTCCATCCAACGGCCATAGTGCTTCTTCAACCTCTGGTCTTCTTGCTCCAGCCGCCCAAAGCAGCGCCGGTCGTGCCACCTTCTCCTGCCTCTCGTGGCCGGCTGTGCTACCGTGGAGGCCCCACCGCCCCCATACTACTCCCACAACTGGCCAGGCCATCCCTCCACTCACCCACACCGCCTGTTATTCTGCGGCGACGATAGCCTCACACCGCAGCCGAACCCGTGAACGCTCGTACTCCTCTCTGCGTAGGCATCCATTGCCGTGTCTTGCCCGGCTCCGCGTCGTCCCCTTCCTAGGCCTCGCCGTCGTCCACCGCCGTGGTGCTCTCGGCGCGGCGTGGTCAATGTGGTAAACGACCGACTTCCATCGGAAGAGTACTGTACGTGGAGAGGCTGACAGCTGGGTCCACGGCAGCCGCAAGGAAGTGCCTCCTTATTACGCGGAAAATAACTATTCCTCCACCTGACAGCGGGGACCCACCGGACGGGCCACCAGTATTTTGCGAAAAAATCGTTTCCCCCTGACTGCTGGGACCCACCGGACGGGCCACCGTATTTTGCGAAAAAAACGTTCCCTCGCTGTCAGCTCGAACCCACCGAAAGTGCCTCCTTATTACGCACAAAAAAATGAATACTCCCCCGGCTAGCTGGGCTCACCTTGGTGGGAGGCTTACTTGTGGGCCTACTAAGTTGACGGGGACGAAGGGCTTTGTCAACTTAGTCAATATGAACGATTCTAGCTCTAGTGACCGTACGATGTCCATCCAACGGCCGTAGTGCTTCTTCAACCTCTGGTCTTCTTGCTCCAGCCGCCCAAAGCAGCGCCAGTCGTGCTGCATGCTCCTGCCTCCCGTGGTCGGCTGTGCTGCCGCAGAGGCCTCACCGCCCCTACTATTCCCACCGCTGGCTAGGCCATGCGGCGACGGCAGCCTCACACCGCAACCGAACCAGTGAACCCTCGTACTCTTCTCCGCGCGGGCTTCCACTGCCGCGTCTTCCCCGGCTCCGCGTCGTCTCCTTCCTAGGCCTCGCCATCGTCCACCGCCGTGGTGCTCTCCGCGCGGCGTGGTCAACGTGGTCAAGGAACGACTTCCATCGGAAGAGTACTGTACGTGGAGAGGCTGACAGTTGGATCCACGGCCACAACCCAGTTTGTTTGTGATTTGCCAAGTAAGTCGCTTTGTCAGGCCTATTGGGCTGCAAATCTTTCAAGACGAGGAGAGCTTTCATTCGGCTGGCCGGGAAAATGGCCCATCAGTAATGAGAAATGGGCTGTACATTTTTAAAACACATCAAACCGGCAATTAGTTTCAAATATCTTTTTTTTCATTTCAAGAGTTTAAATTACATTAATTTTTATGCGTGGAGAATTTGTTGGAGTTTATATTGGTATACATTTATTTTTAAAATCAGTTTGAATGTGAGTCGAAATTTCGGGATTAAAAACAGTTCGGACCGCACCGAAATATGCAAAATTGCGTATAAGTTTTTAACCGTGGCCACAATATGGTCTGTAATGCTAACAAAAATAATATGGGCTCCAAAAAAAACCTTAAGAATTATCAAATGGGCTGTAAATTATTAGAAATAATGGCAGATGGGTTGTATGCTGTTTTCCACAGATTTGAGGCTTTCCTAAAAGAAAGGTTGACGCACAAGCACTGACTGCTGGATGTCCATCCAACGGCCGTCGTGCTTCTTCAATCTCTGCTCTTCCTGCTCCAGCCGCTCAAACAAGTGCCGGTGGGACTGCCTGCTCCCTCCTCCCCGCGGTCGGCTGTGCTGCTGCGCAGGCCTCACCGCCCCACCGTACTCCCATCGCTGGCCTAGCCATCCCTCTACTCACCCACACCTGCTATTATTCTCCGGCGACGGCAGACGAACCAGTAAACCCTCGTACAGTCGTAGTCCCCTCCGCAAGGGAAACAACTGCCGAGTCTTCCCTGCCTCCGTGTCGTCCCCTTCCTAGGCCTCGCCGTCATCCACTGCCGTGGTGCTCACAGCGCGGCGTGGTCAATGTGGTCAACGACCGACTTCCATCGGAAGAGTACTGTGCGTGGAGACGCTGACAACTGGGTCCACAGCCGCAGCAAGGAAGTGCCTCCTTATTACGCGCCAAATAATTATTCCTCCACCTGACAGCGGGGACCCACCAGACGGGCCACCATAGTTCGCGAAAAAAAGTTTCCCCCCTGACTGCTGGGACCCACCAGCTACACCTTCGCACGCAAGGAAGTGCGTCCGGGCAAAAAAACAAAACGATTCGCCCCCCGACTGCTGGGACCCACCAGCTACATCTTCGCACGCAAGGAAGTGCCTGACAGTCGGGACCCACCTGGTCGAAGCGTACGTAGCGTTGTCATTCTGGTCGCGAACGTGTACGTACATATATACTGGTGGATGTAGAGGCGCGCACGAGTCGTAGTAGAGACGCGCATGTACCATGTACACGTACATACAGCGGCCAGGGTGCAAGAAAGAAAATACGGCCACGTATGTGTACATACGGGCGGGGTCTCGAATGCCTACTCGCGGATACGTACGGCGAGGGCTCGTTAACATGGCTGGGTCAGAACGAAGAAACAGCGTCGTTGTCGTGTTCATGGGGAGGCAACAGAATGTGTCGTGTTCATGGGGAGGCAACGGAATGCGTCGTGTTCATCGGGAGGCAACGGAACGCGTGGGAGCCAACCGGCTGGGTCGGAACGGAATGTGTGGTCGTGTTCATCGGGAGGGCTTGGACGCAACAGGCGATGGAAACGAGGCCTGGTGTACCACAGAATGGAGGAAAGGGCCTTGTGTTCAACCGACCACGTTCAAAACGGGATCCTGTTCATCGGGAGGGGTCTGGCGTACCGCAAAATGGACGAAACGGACCTCCTACGGTCGAAACGGGGGTCCTGTTGATCGGGAAGGGTGTGGCGTACCACAAAACGGACGAAACGGACCTCCTACGGTCGAAACGGGGGTCCTGTTGCTCGGGAGGGGTGTGGCGTACCGCATAACGGACGAAACGGACCTCCTA
>NC_057814.1:427997276-428003508 GCF_018294505.1 Triticum aestivum | reverse complement strand
TCACTGTTCATCCCAGAGGCAGCATGGATCAGCTTCAGTTAGCAGCAGTAGCGAAGGAATCGCTCAATCGGGTTCAGTTAACAACCATCGACCGATCGCTCGGGTTCAGTAACGCGTAGCCTGCAGTGCAATCGCTCGGGTTCAGTTAGAGCCCAACGCCTCGCTCGGGTTCAGTTAGAGCCAACGCCTCGCACACACGCGCGTACATGTACGAGAGAAACGTGCATCGCTCGGCCTCCGACCTCCCACTGTAACCGGGAACTCCCCGAAATTTTCCTCGCCCTCGCTTCTACCACGGTTTTTTCCGTCATGGACGGCCCAAAGAATGTCATGCAGCTGCGTCTCCAGCCCGCCCAGGACGAAAAGCCCATTTTCTGTCATGATTTTTTGTCATAGAAGTAGGAGCCCACCACATCTATGATGATACCGGGTTTTGTCACAATTATCGTCATAGAAGTGTCATATGTATGACAGAAAAAAATTTCGTTCGGCCCAAAATGTCACGGATGTGTCTTTTTTTTGTAGTGGGTCAAGTAGTTTCTCCGCTGGTTCAATGAAGAAAGACGCAAAGCTATTGGAGAAGAAGTAGCCAGGCTCTTGGCGGCTGGATTTATCATTGAAATATTCCATCCTGAGTGGTTGGCTAATCCGGTGCTGGTCCTCAAGAAGAATGGCACTTGGCGTATGTGTGTGGACTACACAGATCTCAACAAAGCTTGTCCAGCAGATCCTTTTGCCCTCCCCCGTATTGATCAAATTATTGATGCTACGGCGGGTTGTGAGCGTTTAAGTTTATTGGATGCATATTCTAGTTATCATCAGATCAAAATGGCAGTTAAGGACCAGGAGAAGACAGCCTTCATAACTCCTTTTGGAGCCTTTTGCTATGTGTCCATGCCCTTTGGGCTCAAGAGTGCACATGCAACTTATCAATGGTGTGTGCAGAATTGTCTTCATAAACAGATCGGCCGCAATGTTCATGCCTATGTGGATGATATTGTGGTAAAATAAAGGAAGAAGGAGACATTGATTGATGACTTGAAGGAAACCTTTGATAACCTGCGGGTTTATAAAATGATGCTTAATCCGGCCAAATGTGTCTTTGGTGTACCTGCAGGGAAGCTCCTGGGCTTTTTGGTGTCTAATAGGGGCATTGAAGCTAATCCGGAAAAGATCAAAGCCATCACCTCCTTGGCTAAACCGAAGTGTATCAATGATGTTCAACGCCTGGCAGGACGGATTACCGCGTTGAGCCGGTTCGTCAGTCGCCTCGGCGAGAAGGCCATCCCTTTGTATCAGATGATGAAGAAAACGGATAACTTCGTCTGGAGTGACGCCGCTAATGAAGCATTTGAGGACTTAAAGTGGCAGCTAGCTAATCCGCTAATTCTCGCTGCTCCGGTTGACAAAGAACCATTGTTGCTATATGTGGCAGCTAACGCTCGGGCTGTTAGTGTGGCTATTGTGGTGGAGCGCAAGGAGGCAGGAAAGGAATATCCGGTTCAGCGGCCGGTTTACTATATCAGTGAGGTACTTATTGAGTCCAAGCAGAGGTACCCGCATTGGCAAAAATTGGTGTATGGGGTTTTCATGGCAAGCCGGAAGCTTAAGCAGTATTTCCAAGGTCACCCCATCACGGTGGTCAGCTCTGCTCCTTTGGGGGACATAATCCAGAACAGGGAAGCAACTGGCCGGATTGCTAAATGGGCTATCGAGCTCGGGCCTCACGGGTTGAAATACATACCCCGGACGGCGATCAAATCTCAGGCACTTGTGGATTTCATCAATGATTGGACAAAACTACAAGCGCCAGAAGAGAAGCCGGATCATACTTGTTGGACTATTCATTTTGATGGGTCCAGGCAATTGGAGGGATCGGGGGCTGGAGTCGTATTAACTTCCCCACGAGGTGATAAGTTTTGTTATGTGCTCCGTTTAATGTTCCCTTGCACTAACAATGCAGCTGAATATGAGGCTTTACTCCATGGTCTTCGAATGGCTAAGGAGATGAACCTAAGCCGAGTTAAGTGCATCGGTGACTCGGATCTGGTGGCTCAACAAGTGTTCGGCACTTGGGATTCTAAGGACCCACTAATGGTAGCATATCGTCGTGAGGTGGATATTGTTGCAGGTCACTTTAAAGGTTATCAGCTGGATCATGTGAACCGGCGGAAGAACGAAGCGGCGGACGCTTTAAGCCGCCTGGGTTCCCAACGTAAACCGGTTCCACCTAATGTCTTCCTGGATGTTTTGCATAATCCGTCCGTCAAGCTCCCTGGTGAAGAGGATTCTGCTGTTCCTGGTCCGGAGGCTCAGTTAGTGGCAGCTCTGCATGTTATCCCGGATTGGACGGTTCCATATCTGGCGTATATAAACCGGGGCGAGTTACCAGAGGA
Source organism: Triticum aestivum (assembly GCF_018294505.1). Lineage (NCBI taxonomy): Eukaryota > Viridiplantae > Streptophyta > Magnoliopsida > Poales > Poaceae > Triticum > Triticum aestivum. The sequence goes on along the minus strand of NC_057814.1, from coordinate 428,001,112 downwards.
TGAAACTTTGGCCAGGCAGATAACCCGGCGGTCCAAGTCCATGACTATTATGAATGGAGAGTTGCATCATTGCAGTGTGGCAGGGGCGTTTCAACAATGTGTGTCTCCTGAGGAAGGCCGTGAAATTTTGCATGAGATCCACGAAGGAGATTGTGGTCACCACCACTACAAGAAATATGTCAACTTGTGACCCTCACTATTAGTCACTGAAAGGTCATTGATTTTCATTTGCGACCTTTTTTGACCAAAAACAGAAGGTCAAAAGCTGGCAGTCGTAAACTGAAATTAACGACCTTCTCTGTGAGAAGGTCGTGGAATTCCATGACCAAAACAAAAGGTCGTTGATTCCATGACCTTCTGTTTTGGTTGCTAGCTCTTTGCCCAGGCCACGTCGGATCCGACATGGCAAGCGGACATGGCAAAATTGCGACCAAATGAAAAGGTCGTTGACAAGAATTAGCCTGGTCCAATTCGACGTTTTACATGGGCCGAGCCAAACAATTCAGCCTTTTTATAATTTTTTCTGTGAAATTTTGGTCGGCTTCACAGGACAAGCCCAACATTATAGCCTTTTTATTTTGGGTCGTGGCCTTTTTAGTCCATAGATTTCTAGTTTTGCCCATTATATATTGGAGCTGGTTCCACTACTCAGCCAGGCCTCACATGCCATAATCTTATACATTGGTCCCACACGTCAAATATTTTAACATTGCTCAGATTATTTTGATAAGTGGATCCCACTTGTCAGGTTTCCATTTCACACATTTTTAAATCACTATTTCAAACAAAACAGAAAAAACATAATTTGTCAAATAACAGTAAATCTGTTCCGATGTCGCAAGCTATTACAGTCAAGCGGAACAAACAAATCTCTGGCAAGTGAATACAAATAACAGTAAATCCGTTCCAATCTCACAATCTCTACAGTATCACAATGCATCACAGCTTTGCACTTGGCTTCATGGCTTTGCACTTCAAATTTGTCCTGGCTCTCCTGTAAAAGAGTGAACACAAAGGCTACCAGCATTAGTGTACTGCTGCTGAGGCCAGAACCAAACAATTGCAATGGCAACACTAATGTAAACAGCAAAGTAGATCTACCCACTAGTACGTTCCAGCCTCACCTTTCCCTTCCTGAATGTGGACACTATCATGCAATACTATAAAGGGCAAATAAAACAACAGACTTGCATAGTGAAATGTTTGCTTTTACAGATCTTATAGAATAATTTGTTTATGCCAAAAATGCATCAGTTTGTACAATACTAGAAAGGGCAAATAAAACAACAGACTTGCATACGGCAAATAACACACATTAACCTGCTGTTGTTCTACACTTCAACTACCACATTCAAGTTCATGTTAGGCACCACCAACACTAACCTACAGGTACCAGCATGGTATATTGGTACAAGTGCAGGTCATGCAATGAACATCACTGTAATACATTCACCTGAAGAAAAGTACAGTACTATTCTACTACTGCGGCCATCCATTCTACTACAGGGGAGTTAATATAACCCAATTATAACTGACGATTATATCACAGCAAAATTAACAAGGTACTGCATCAGCCTTGAAAAAAGGATAGCAATAAGACAATGATATAAAGGAACAACTCAACATTTTACTAACAATAGCCAATGCTTGCAGACACTGGTACTGCAAGGTTAAATGAATCTATCTTTCCAAATGTTCAACCATGTCAAAAACTCTACAATGGCTTAAATAATGTCGCCACCATCCATTACAAAGAAAGTGGATTACTTGCAGCAACACTAATCCCGCAAGCTGAAAGAGACGTGCAAACCGAAGCCTAACACAGTCATGTCGGGGACAGGCGGCAATCCCTTATTCGATAAAGAATGCCATGAGCATACATTTAGAGTGTGCGCAAGCATAAAACTCCAACATGGATAATAAGTCTAACAGCGATGGTGGGCGTCATCCTTGCCTTGGCTAGTTAAAACTAAGACAGCAGAGCAAATATGTGTATTACACAGACAAACAGGGGTGCTGCTGTTGGGTTGCCACATCAAAGAGCCAGGTTTATTACTGCTAAAAAAATACTTAACGGCCACAACGAATTATTATCAAAGGAATGGCAACAAATCTAAGGGTTTATTTTTGGCAAAATATCCAAGGTTGAGTTTGCAAAAAAAAACACCGATCTACTGTAGTTGTTTAACCATCACCACACTAGCATACATGTGTTCAAGAGAGCCGTTCAATCAAAGAATTGAAGACAGATAAAAGAAAGAGAAATGTTTCGTTCTGTTAAGAAGTATACTCCAAGCTATATCTGAATTGTGATGAAATGCATAGGTCCAACCGATGACTACACAGCAGCAACTACTTCAGACATTTGCCGGAGAAATGTTCATCTTTTTTATTCTTCAAAGACGTAAAAAGAAATGACTACACAACACCAACAACAGTAGACTCTCACCCACCTAGAACTAGATCAACCAAGCATCAGTTTTTAAAAGCTCAGTTTAAGATACTTCAATGACGAAAAATCTTAGTAGCATCTCCTTGTAACACCATATGCTCAGTTGACATACGATTCACATGCAACTCCTCTACATTATATCACACCAACACAGAGAGATGCATCTCTAGATGAGGAGCAAAAACATGTTGATGGCATGCTAGGCATCAGTTTTAAAAAAGCTTGATTTTAGATCATCAGAGACCGGAAAGGCCGCAGCAGTCTAAATGTTTCACATCCTCTGCCCAGCACGACATCATCATCGTCACAGAAATTCCCTAAATAGTCAGCTATCCATGCAGGAACATTAATTATCCTTAGAGCTAGAGGTGCATCTTGAAGGATGCATGTCAACAGCTAGCAAAGTGTAGCATATTGAAGCATGCTTGCCGTGTACCTTCCATTAGAGCAGTAGCCCGTAAGAAGCCCTTCATCGTCTGTCAACAATAGTGGATTCCCTGTAGTAAGCAACAACCAAGACAATGAGAGATTAAGGGCCTGAAGAGAAACAGAGTTCAGACCATAGCAAATAAACATAGATGGATTACCCACCCTGTAGCTGCAGAGACCCAACAGCAGCAGCAATAGGTAGTAGAAGAAGAGGTCAGAGGCTTTGTAACATCCCAAATTTTCAATTTGGAATGTTATACATAGATCATCTTTTGCATATCATGTTTTGTTGCATTTTGACAAATCCTCGATAAATCCTAAGCAACTCAAGGACCCTCGGAGAGAGTTGGGGATTTTCTTGAATTTTCTTATTTGATTTTCCAACGAGGATTTTGGTTTTTAATTATTTTTCTCTCCGGAAGAATATTTCATTTTAAAATAAACGAGAGGAGAAAATATGACTTCTCCAAAAACATTGAAATACTAGAGGAAAAATGTTAAAAACATTATTTGGAATTTATTGGATTTTATTTGCAATTTTTATTGCATTTAAAAATATGCATGTTTTCAAAGAATTTATTTTTTATTTTAAATATGTTCACCCTATTCTAGATTTTCTAACTAGACGGGGAAAATTTATTTCGTATTTTTCTGATTTTTATTTATTTTTCTACGCAATATTTTCCACGGAACATATTTAAAAAAAATACGCGCTTGCCCTACTGGGCCGAGGCCCAGCCGAAGCCAGGCCGGCCCGCCCGCGCTCTCCTTCTTCCCCACGCCGCCGGAGTCCGCCGGGAGCACGACGCCGCCGCCGCCTCGGGCTTTGCCCCTTCCCAAAGCCTCTAGCCCCCCCCTCCATATATACCCCGCCCCCCCTCCGTTTTCGCCATCACCGCCGCCGTAGGAGCCGCCGCCGCCGCCCCGCATCTAGCCGCCGCCGCCGCCTTTGCCT
>NC_057814.1:427988769-427996789 GCF_018294505.1 Triticum aestivum | reverse complement strand
CCGGAGCTCTATCCCCGACGAGGTAGACCTCGCCTCGTTTGCCAGTTTTTTCTTTAAAAAAACCCTTTTGTTTAAAAAAAACCCTAGATCGTTTTTTTTTCGGTTTTCTTATTTCACGAGCGTTCACCGAACCGTTCGTTTTAACGAACGCGTTCGTCGGTTTTTTCTCTGTTAACGAACGTCCGTTATTTAACCGTTCGTCCGTTTTTCTTTTTCGTCGGATTTTCTCGTTATTTTCTCAGATTCGATTTCTAATCGAAACTTCGAATATGTTTAACTCTTAGCTCGTTTATCGGAATCAGGTGATTCAAGCGCCTAGAGTTTCGTCTCGAAATTCTCTTTCCGTTTAACCTACTCAAACAAGTTTTTGCTACAGTAAAATTTGACCTAGATCCAGATTAGCAAACGAGGTTTCTTTCTTTCGCCGTTTGACTTTCGTTGCTTCTTTCGAGTTGATTCTTTTTGCAAACCGGAGTTCTTAAGTTGAACTTTCTGGTTGGATCTTTCTTTCGAGTTTTACCTGTGCATTAGAGGAGTACTGATTGTATGCTTGTTTGCTTGCGATAGAATACCCGGAGTGTGCCGCTTGTTACTTCGACTCGCTAGGTTTTGCGGATCATCAGCAAGGCAAGTAACACTTTGATCATACCCCGTTCATACCCAGTTTTATTGCATTAGATCTATTTCCTCAAACACATTGCATGATTAGGATCTAATTAAACTGTGGGTATTGGGATGTAGTTGAGGTAGTACCTATTACCTGTTCTTTATCAAACCCTTGGGAGTTACTTCTACGTTGCTTTTATTATTGCCATGCTATGCGTAGACGTGGTTTGGGTTTGAGAGATATTCATGACAGATGTGAGTGCTTAATAATGGTTCAACTTAAGGTGGCAACTAAAACTCACATCTGGGTGGATTGAGACACCTGGAGAACCCAGTGTTGTCTGTATGTATAAGGTCCGCCACCCAGGCTCAAAGGGATCATAAGATTATTCATGCTAGAAACTTCCGTGTGCAGCCACAAGCTATTATGGGCTCTAGCATAGCTGAGTAGGTTACAGGATCTCTTGAAGAGGTGGACTATTAGATGTAGGGGAAAGTAGGTGTACCGGTCCATCCAGAGTAGAGAGTGACTGTTTCTGAAAGACTGTGTCTCGGTCATCCGTTTCTCAAACATCATGCAGTGCGAGAATCAAGCGGAGGCGATCGAGTCTTGTGGGAAAAGTGCACAAACCTCTGCAGAGTGTACAAACTGATCATGATTAGCCGTGTCCCCGGTTATGGACAACTTGAGTATCTAGTACCTGGATTGTCATTTGAATCTCATCACCGTGATACTTATAATTAATTTTGTTGGGTTAATGATGTTACTTAATTGGGATTGAGTTGGAGGTACCTTCTCAATGTTTCAGCCACCATGATAGTTAAATAAAATTTATTCCTTTGTAGTAGGATAAAATTGGCTTTTCGCAAAACTGTAACCATAGAGCTTTCTACCAGCCATATATGCATATAGTATAGCCTTATCATTGTTCATTGCTCTTTATGTGTTGCTTTGCCAGCATATTCTATGTGCTGACCCGTTTTCGGGCTGCAACGTTTCATGTTGCAGACTTTTCAGACGACGAGTAAGGTGCCTTAGGTCGTGGTCTTATACTCAGTGGTGCCGCTGGAGTTGATGGACTCACTTATCTTCCAAGTCTTCCGCTGTTATCGTTTTTAGATGGCCTTAAGCCATGTTTATTATACTTATTCTCTTCGGAGATATTCGATGTAATAAGTGTGTGATTGCTACTCTGTTATAAATCCTCCATTTGTACTGTGCGTGTCAGCATTACTGATCCAGGGATGACACTGGTGCACAGCAGCACAGGCCATTTGAGGTCTGGTCGCTACAAAGTTGGTATCAGAGCACACGCTGACACGACCACTAAGCTTAAGCCCTAGAAAACTTCTGTCTTCTCATTTCTGACCCCTCTCCACTTTCTACTCTTTTAGGAATGGCGAATGCAAGGAGCAAGTTCATGCAACCAGATGAAGACACGCCATTTGGACGACATTTGAAGGAAGTCACCAAGTACTTGAACATAGGAATACCAAGCATCACCGGAACTTACAACGCCACATTACCTGAAGAGGAGAGCTGGAAGATTCAAGTGATCATTCCAGGAAGGATGTTTAGTGCCATGAGATTGGTTTTCGAAGCACCAACTTGGAGCTTAGGGAAGAGCATGGCCGCACATATCGCCATGGGACGCATTGGAGAAGTCTATCACCAGGAGCTTAAGGATACAATTTATCAAATTTGTGGACGTCGAGACGCGCAATGGGAGATGATCAAGGCCAAGAAGGATGGATCAATTGCAGCTTTCATCCAGGAGCAGAACCAACATATTCGACGCCAGGAGAACCAGATATGCACGGACAAGGAAGAACTGAAGAAGGCATTCACGAAGATCAAGGAACTCCAAGAAGAACTCAAGACTACACGCGAAGATTATCTGGAAGAAATCAACGCACTAGTCGGGAAGATTGACGACCTGGAGAATAAGATTGGAGCATTCGTGGGAAATCCAGTGCCAAAAGCAGAAGTCAACGAATGCACTTGTCCGGATAACTACATCATCATCGACGACACCGACTCGGAACCAAGTGAAGGCGAATGGATTGATGAAGCTGGAGCAGACATCATGGAGTCTTCAACGGATCAGAATTTTTAGTAGACTACCATATCAGTAGTAGTTTTTCCCCCATTTAGTAGTATAGCTCAGCACTTTGTAACGCTAGTTAGATCGATTGTTTTGCCTTGTTTGAATTGATTGAGTGATATTGATTGAATTTGTCTCATGAGCATATGGGTAGTGTTTTCTCTCTAGACCTCTTTCTATTCTTAATTCTCATCTTTTCTAAACCTATCAGATGCCTCCGAGACGCGACACCGGATTTGTTTTCCCGCCCGAGATCACCCAGTTGATTCAGCAACAGAATGCCTTGATGCAAGTGCTAGTTCAGAACCAAGGCAACAACAACAACCCACCGCCACCACCACCTGTTGACCACTTAGCCCGTTTCTTAAGGCTAAACCCGCCAGTGTTTTCCAGTAGCACCGAGCCGATTGTAGCAGATGATTGGCTCCGCAAAGTTGGAAGGGAGTTGACCACTGCAGGATGCACAGATGCGGAAAGAGTGCGTTTTGCCGCACATCAGCTTGATGGACCCGCATCATCATGGTGGGAGAATTATACAGCCACGCACCCTATTGACACTGTCACATGGGACTAGTTTCAGCAAGCTTTCCATACAGCTCATGTTTCAGCAGGAGCTATGGCTATGAAGAAGCGTGAGTTTCGCAACCTACGCTAAGGAGGACGCACCGTAGGCCAGTATGTGGAAGATTTCAGTAAGTTAGCACGTTATGCACCAGATGACGTTGCTACGGATGCTGCCAAGCAGGAGAAATTTCTGGAAGGATTAAATGATGAGCTGAGTATGCAGTTGATGGTAGCAACTTTCAACAACTACCAGGAGCTGGTGGATAGAGCTCTCATGATAGAAGGGAAGCAACAGCAGATTGAAAACCGCAAGAGGAAGTATGGACAAGGGAAGTATAATTCTGGAGCCTAGCAGAAGCCACGATTTACCCCAAAGCCGGGAGGACAGTTTCAGCATACCCATGGAGGAGGTAGTTCGCACAACCATAGTGGCTCCAAGAATGGTAATGGGAATGGAGGAGGAAACGGACAGAACCGCACCAACCCATCTACCCCAACCAAGAGAGATCTAAGTCACGTTACTTGTTTCAAGTGCCAGAAGACGGGACATTATGCAACTGATTGTCCCGAAGCCCAAAATGGAAATGGAAATGGAAGCTCTGGGAAGAAGCCGAACCCGTTCAACAAAGGACATGTGAACCACGTGAGCGCGGAGGAGATTGAAGCTCAGCCTGATGCAGTAATAGGTAAGTTTTTGGTTAAGTCATTTACTGCAACTGTTCTTTTCGATACTGGTGCATCGCATTCATACATATGAAGGGGATTCGTAAACAATTTTAAGATGCCCACCCAAGTTCTCAAAAGCCCCATGTTAGTAACCTCGCCAGGAGCAGAGTATATGGCCACCCAAGGATGTTTTAAGGTACCGTTGGCCATTGGAAGGCATGTTTTCCCCTCAGACCTCATTGTTTTGGAATCGCAAGGCTTGGATGTGATTTTGGGAATGGTTTGGCTATCGTTGTATGGAGGAAACATCGATTGTGCCAGCAAGACTATTTTGCTTACCACCCCTGAAGGAAAGAGGATCAAGTATGTATCCAGGCACATGCCGAAGAGGACTCAAGTGAATTCCTTATCAGGAGCTGTACAGGAGGAAGTACCCATGGTGAAGGATTATCCGGATGTATTTCCAGAAGAGTTGCCAGGCATGCCACCAGATAGAGACATTGAGTTCTTGATTGAACTTTTGCCAGGCACAGGGCCAATATCTAAGAGACCGTACAGGATGCCCGCAAAGGATTTGGAGGAAATTAAGAAGCAGATCAAGGAGTTACTGGATAAAGGCTATATTCGCCCAAGTTCGTCACCTTGGGGATCACCAGTACTTCTAGTGGAGAAGAAAGATGGATCACTAAGGATGGTTGTTGATTACCGAGGATAAAATGAAGTGACCATCAAAAACAAGTACCCACTGCCGATGATAAATGATTTGTTTGACCGCCTGCAAGGAGCTAAAGTATTTTCCAAGATCGATCTACGATCGGGATACCATCAGTTAAAGATTCGAGAGCAGGATATACCCAAGACGGCATTTACCACCAGATATGGATTGTATGAGTATACCGTTATGTCATTTGGATTGACTAACGCACCGGCCTATTTCATGAACCTGATGAACAAAGTGTTTATGGAGTTTTTGGATAAGTTCGTCGTGGTGTTCATTGATGATATTTTAATATTTTCCAAGGATGAAGAAGAGCATGAGGAGCATTTACGATTGGTACTTGAGAAGCTCAGAGAACATCAGTTATATGCCAAGTTCAGCAAATGTGAGTTTTGGTTGAAGGAAGTTGGATTCCTTGGACATGTTATTTCTGGAGAAGGAATAGCAGTAGACCCTGCCAAGGTTGACACAGTGACAAGTTGGGAATCGCCCACCACAGTTGGAGAAATCCGGAGTTTTCTCGGACTTGCAGGATACTACCGGAGATTTATCGAGAATTTCTCAAGGATTGCTAAGCCCATGACTGAGCTATTGAAGAAGGACACCAAATTTAATTGGACTGAGGAGTGTGAAGCTAGTTTCCAAGAGTTGAAGAAACGATTGGCTACCTCACCCGTGTTGATTCTGCCGGATCAATGCAAGGACTATGAAGTTTATTGCGACGCTTCTCGTCGAGGACTTGGAGCAGTGCTTATGCAGGAAGGAAGAGTTGTTTCGTATGCTTCACGACAACTTAAACCCCATGAGAAGAATTATGCTACGCATGATTTGGAATTAGCAGCCGTGGTGCATGCATTGAAGACATGGAGACATTTTCTCATCGGAAACCATTGTGAGGTGTACACGGATCACAAGAGTTTGAAGTACATTTTCACACAGAAGGAGTTAAACCTCAGACAGAGGAGATGGTTGGAGCTCATCAAAGACTATGATATGAGATTGCATTATCACCCTGGAAAGGCTAACGTAGTAGTAGACGCGTTGAGCCGCAAGAGTCATGTCAACACCCTCATGACAGGAGAGTTACCTCAGGAGTTAGCCGAGGACATTCGCGAGCTATGTTTGAAGATAGTCCCAAGAGGCTATTTAGCGACATTGGAGATTCAGTCTACCTTGATGGAAAATATCAGAGAAGCTCAGAAGACAGACAAGGAGATCGAAGAGATAAAGGCGAAGATGAGCAAAGGTAAAGCCAAGGGATTTCATGAGGATGAGCACGATACCTTATGGTTCGAGGACCGCGTATATGTGCCAAATGATCCGGAGATCAGGAAGTTGATTTTGCAAGAAGCCCATGATTCACCGTACTCGATTCACCCAGGGAATACCAAGATGTATTTGGATTTGAAGAATACTTTCTGGTGGACTGGAATGAAGAAGGATATTGCGGAGTTTGTAGCAGTTTGTGATGTATGTCAGAGAGTGAAGGCAGAGCATCAGAAGCCAGCAGGATTGCTACAGCCATTGCCGATACCCGAATGGAAGTGGGATAAAATAGGCATGGATTTTATCACAGGATTACCCAGGACTCGTTCAGGCTATGACTCGATATGGGTTGTAGTCGACCGTTTGACGAAAGTGGCTCATTTCATTCCAGTGAAGACCATGTACACCAGCGCTAAGTTGGCGAAGATATACACGACCAGGATAGTATGTTTGCATGGAGTTCCGAGGACCATTGTATCAGACAGAGGAACCCAATTTACCTCAAAGTTTTGGAAGCAGTTCCATGAAACATTGGGAACCAGGATGGAATTTAGTACAGCATTTCATCCGCAGACAGATGGACAGACCGAGAGAGTCAACCAGATTTTGGAGGACATGTTGAGAGCTTGTGCGCTAGATTATGGATCAAGTTGGGACGACAATTTGCCATATGCGGAGTTTTCGTATAACAACAGTTATCAAACCAGTTTGAAGATGGCCCCTTTCGAAGCTTTGTACGGAAGGAGGTGTAGAACACCATTGTTATGGGACGAAGTTGGAGACCGTCAGTTGTTTGGACCAGATTTGATTAAGGAGTCTGAACAGAAAGTGAAGTTGATTCGCGATTGGCTCAAGGTAGCCCAGTCCAGGCAGAAGAGTTATGCTGATTCTAAACGCAAGGAGACTGTTCACGAAGTCGGAGACAGAGTGTATCTTCGAGTATCACCACTTCGAGGAGTGAAGCGCTTTGGAGTTAAGGGAAAATTAGCGCCTCGTTTTATCGGACCATACAGAGTGTTGGAACGTATGGGAGAAGTTGCCTACAAGCTGGAATTGCCCAAAGGATTGTCTGAAGTACAAGATGTATTCCACGTTTCGCAGTTGAAGAAGTGCCACGCAGAGATGGCTGAGATACCGCTGAGAGATACTGTGCCACTGGAAGAGATTCAGTTGGAAAGTGATTTGACCTATGAGGAGAAGCCAGTTAAGATTCTCGAGTATGCCAGCCGAGTTACCCGCAGCAAGGTTATCAAGTTTTGCAAAGTTCAGTGGAGTCACCACACAGAAGATGAGGCCACCTGGGAGCGAGAGGAAGATCTACGGAAAAACCACTCCCACCTGTTTTCTAGCCAACCCGAATCTCGAGGGCGAGATTCATCTTAAGGGGGGTAGGTTTGTAACATCCCAAATTTTCAATTTGGAATGTTATACATAGATCATCTTTTGCATATCATGTTTTGTTGCATTTTGACAAATCCTCGATAAATCCTAAGCAACTTAAGGACCCTCGGAGAGAGTTGGGGATTTTCTTGAATTTTCTTATTTGATTTTCCAACGAGGATTTTGGTTTTTAATTATTTTTCTCTCCGGAAGAATATTTCATTTTAAAATAAACGAGAGGAGAAAATATGACTTCTCCAAAAACATTGAAATACTGGAGGAAAAATGTGAAAAACATTATTTGGAATTTATTGGATTTTATTTGCAATTTTTATTGCATTTAAAAATATGCATGTTTTCAAAATATTTATTTTTGATTTTAAAAATTTTCACCCTATTCTAGATTTTCTAACTAGACGGGGAAAATTTATTTCGTATTTTTCTGATTTTTATTTATTTTTCTATGCAATATTTTCCGCGGAACATATTTAAAAAAAAACGCGCTTGCCCGACTGGGCCGAGGCCCAGCCGAAGCCAGGCCGGCCCGCCCGCGCTCTCCTTCTTCCCCACGCCGCCGGAGTCCGCCGGGAGCACGACGCCGCCGCCGCCTCGGGCTTTGGCCCTTCCCCAAGCCTCTAGCCCCCCCTCCATATATACCCCGCCCCCCCTCCGTTTTCGCCATCACCGCCGCCGTAGGAGCCGCCGCCGCCGCCCC